>NW_026294721.1:6217500-6230000 GCF_026119805.1 Tympanuchus pallidicinctus
AGAGCTTTGGCTTCACAAAATACACAAATACACAAATACCAACGTGAAGGAGTAAAAACTAACCACACTGTAATGTGTATATGTAAACACATCTATATATCTATCTAAAAGCAATAACGTCCATTGCATCCATCAGGCACATAAAATGGCTTTATTCCCTTCTCTGCAAATGAAGTTCCAGCCAGACGCCGTGAATTATCAACTCTCTCCTTGCTCAGCGTTACTAACCAATATGTGAGGTGTGACACTCAAGACTTTACCTGTTTTACATCGATTATAAAAACCTCTCCCTCTGCTGCTACGATAATCCTTTTTCAAGGGGTGTAATATTTATCATATTAGTTCTACCCTTATTAGTTACAGGAGGGTGTGTTGAACAACATCCTCTCATACAGAATGACGAAAACCACATTTTCTAGTTATGCTTAGATTAGCCAGGGTATCAATCCTTTCTTTTCCTGAGTAACATCTTAATTTCATCAGTTTCAATAGACCACTTCTGGTCACGCTTTCTCTCAGCTCTGTATTTATAAAAGGTCTTTGTTTGGAATTGGAAACCACAGAAGTATTAAAAAATGCTTGCAGTGGCAGAGAGGGATCCTTCTGGGATAGCACTTGCTCAGCAGGATTCGGTTCTTCCCTGGCTCTTCTCCCCTGCTAATGGCAATCCAAAGCAGAGCCTGCAATGGGCCGATGTTACCCTGCCCTACAAGCTCCTTTGCATCCATCAGTACTATTTCCTTCTTTTTGCCAAGCCTGAGGTCAGTAGAAAGGCAATGAAGTGCTGACTGAAGGCAAACCTGGGGTGTTGCTGGATGGGCACAGGAAACATAGCTCTTGGGGGCTGCTCACAGAAATTCTTCTGCTCCTTTTGTTGTTTTTATATACAAAGGTATAATTTAATGGGAAACCAAAATGATTTACTCCTCCTATTTTAATAGAAGATTAACAATACTTCTGAATGTGGTGGGTTGGTGAAAATGTCCCCAACTCTTGCTGGCGGTTGTGTAATTTTCAGATACTGACAGAGCTGGGAAAGAGTGCAAGTGTGTTTGTGGGGCAGTAGAAGAGGGTGAGAATTGAGACTTGAGGTTTTTCAGTTCAGCAGTAGAGAAAGAAGCCAAAGCTCTGCCCTTATTAGCTTAATTGTTCAGTAGAGTAAACCTGGTGAGTTCAATGAAGACTGCCATGTCCCTAATTTGCCAATATTGATGGGCTGCTCTGGGCTGCCTGTTGCCAATGCGCAGAGCTACAGAAAATGGTGCCAAGCTGTTTCTACAGTAACATCCCAGTTTTTTAACCCACATCTCAGATGTCTCCTTCCATTGCAGAACTTCACTGAAATCCCTGCAATGCTGTTTTTGATGAATTGGATTTAGAGGGGACAGTGGAGGCACAGGGGCTGCATATATAGTTATGAATCAAAGTTGTCAGTGACAATTTCAGATGGCTGCACAATCCTCCTCTATCGTGGTTTTTTTATTTAGGCATTTAGAAATGAAGGTGATAGAGATACGAGACACACTGAGAATGAAAAGATTATCCTTTTAGATATAATCTAGAGAGTTAAGTCAAAGGGTCAGCTCTACAAACTGGTGCAAATTAGACTAGCTCTGTCAGCTGATTTACACCAGAAGGGAATCTAATGCAAAATTGCCTGATGCTTTATTGCTAAACCTTTTTGACACTCAAGATCCCAGTCTTGTCAGTACTGGAAAACTTCCTGCATGCTCAAGCAATCATACTGAAGATACTTCTCAACGTGCTTTTGTAAGTAGGTTGGAGTGTTTTAAAGCATGCTTAACACACAGTTACTCCTTATAACTATGGCCTCAGCTGAGGTGTGGCATTACACTATTCATTTGCAGACTAGGGAGGAGGAAAGGCAATTTTTTTAGGCTACCTGAATGCAGATTGAAAGTGTGCCCTCCTTTTTATGTCAGCAAAAGTGGGTACACTGTGCTATCAATCTGGAGCTTCTTGCTACATTTTTCTGTGCACTTAGAATGGATGCAAAAAACTAAACTGAGAAAGAAGCAATAGAAATGCTGTGTGCTTCAGTGCTAGAAATAAATGCTTCTTACTTAGGCACTAGAAAGCCAGAGCCAATTTACAGACTATTGGGACTCCTGTTTTGGCTCTATTTTCAACACGAAAATTTGGACTTGAACCCTCAGCTAGGGCTGGCACCTTTGATTCTGAATGAGTTTGGTTGATTCAGAGTTATTTGAATTAACAACTGGAATACTCATCAAGCAGACTGGTTGATTGCTGCAGCAAATCCAAGTCACAAAGGCTGATGAATATTTGCAGGGAAATTTATTGGGGGCACCTGATACGAGGTAAGTGCAGAGCCAATTCTACAGAGAGAAAGGATTGCAAACTCCATCTTTCAGGAAACAAATGTCAAGGAAAATGTCCTAATGTATGGCAAGTTACTGTCTGATAAGTACTGTCACATCTGGAAGTGCACTCTTTGCTATAGCTGGGACGTCACTTTGTGAAGATCAGGAATTGCTGGGAAAACATGTGCAGATAAAGGTAGAAATGTGACTGAGTTTAAAGCAAAAAAGAGCACTGCACTGCCCCTATATATATATTAAAAAAACCCCAATAGTTAAAAGGATAATATTAATTGTCATTTGTAGCCAAGTACCAACCCAGAACGTTAAAAACAAGTCTCATAAAATCACATAAACTTGTATAATATAAATAATATATATGATATAAAATCATTCATAACGATTATGAAACATAGATAAAAGTGGGAAAGAGCTTCACATTGCCAGTTTTGTCTTTTAACTGTTGTCCAAAATTTAATTGTCCCCTCTAAGTTAGTTGCATAGTCTGACACCTTAATTACTGCATGGAGGAAAATGTTCTCATGGGACATTTCTGTCCACATGTCTTGGACCTCTCAGGATCTAAGGCACACAGTGATAACAAACAACTGTTTTTTTTTCTGCATTCTCAGACAGAGAAATCAACCTAAATTCCTGGTTACACCTTTGTGGCTCAAACACAGAAATGTACACAGCTTCTTCTGTGGGACTGAGCAAATGGCAGAAGCCTTGAAATTGGTGGTTCTGACATTTTCTTTTTGCCTTTTGTTTCCAAACTATTTGCCTATTTGTTACTTTATGCTTTTATTTCCAAACTGCAGCATCAAGGTGATGTTTTTGCATTAGATACCTGTGCCTCTCTGCTCATCCACCAGTTTAGTCCTATGGCCCGATTCCAAGCCTCATTGAAACCGAGGGGGATCCTGGTTTTAGTGAACATTGGCTCAGTCCCAAAGACTTTCAGTCAGCCACATCTTCATTTCATTTTTGAAGAGAATCAGCTGCTTTAAAATCGGTGGCACATGTATGTTTAAGAGGCTGATGTATTTATCAGTACAGGTTCACTTTGTATACCACCTGGGGTTGCCAAACATAATCCATTTGACCGATGTCAGGTCCATTTTTTTGCATGACCATTTCTTCCAGCAGTCAATACTGAGGTTTTCCAAGGTATCGACCAGGCAGCTATTGGATGAGGCAGGGCCACGTGACCTCCCGACCTAAAATACTGTAGCAAAAGTGGTGGAGATATGAAATCAATAACTTTATTGAAACAAATATCTGAGGTGACACTTTCTGCAGAAGGATTAAATGAAGAGGGCTCTGTTGGAAATAGGTCAAATTTTACATGGCTGCTTCATGTAAGGGCAGAATCATGTTAATGGGAATTCACATATGAGCAAAAGAAGTAACACTGGGTGCAGTGTCAGGCTGTGCTGAGCCCAAGAACCGTGCACAGGGTAGTGAGGAACCGGGCAGTACCTGCAAGGACACTTTGCAGAATACTGCTCCTTAACAAGGAGATTTGAAAACAATTGATGGCCTTTGGAGAGAGGAGGCAGTGCAGAAATGAAGACAGATTTGTTCCAGCAGAGATCTGGCTTCTCCAACTCCCTGCTTTTCTTGTCCATGTGTGCACAGTGTCTGAGAGCCCTGAGGAACTCTGGTTGCTCTGGGATGACTTTGAAGGCAAAGTACTGAGCTGTTTCTAGCACCGATTTCAGGGGGACTTGAGGATGCTCAACAACACCCGGGTTATGACAGCCCCCAGGGAATGCGTGTGTACACACACACTTTGTTTGTGTGCACATATACTTGTCTTTCATTTGAAACTGTTTGCACGGTTTCTCAGGGATGAGGAAACAATGGTAAACCTACATTCCATGCATAGGCACACACTGTATTTATTCTGCTAGTGTTTCAGTTTTCATGGGTATTTCAACCTAATGCTATCATGTTAGCACGTGCTCAGTTATCACAGCATTTCCACAGTATGACTTCTCATCTTTGGCATATTTTTCCTTAATGCTTGAGTAAAACCTCGGCCCTTTAGGTGAATCCAAGTATTTCTCAAATAACAAAATGTTGTCATCAGCTTATGTTAATGTGTAAAATCTTGCCATTGTTTACCGTGGAATCATAGGAACAAGAATTTAATACAATAGGTTATTTTGTTTTCTCATAAACATTTTTGTTCGATTGTGAAGCAAAAAGGAAAAGAAAAAGAGAAGAAAAGCTCATCAAACAACCACTTTATTACTGTTGCTAGAAATAAAATACGGGTAAGGGAGACTCGGCCACTGCTTTATTGTAGCTATGAATTCACTTCTTTCATTTAAGTGTCTGTCACATTAGTAAAAATATACAGATTGCTCTGAAGTGTGTACATTGGCAATGACTGTGCCTACTTTTCATTTTAAATAACTTTCAGCTCTTCTTTCCTTTCTTGAGTCAGAGCTGGCAGGCTGGCCTAGGCAGGTGTGTAGTGTGAGAGCAGCATCTCCCCCTGGCTCTAGGTCTGAGTCTGGCACAAGTATTTCACTGGGTGTTTGCTCTGCTCAGTGTGGAATGCATCTGCAGTTTAACTGAAATAATTAAAGTGAAAAAATTAGCTTTAATACATGCGCTTTATTTAATACTGCCACATTATGTTAAATTTAATAACAAATGAAATTACTCCCAAATAATTTCTTACTACAGAATGTGTGTTTTGTGAACTGAAATGAATGAACGACAGAGTTGCTTTGCATCGGTGTTTTTGTACATCAAATTCTTCCCTCTGCACTGCAATGCTGAAATGATGCCTTGTAAGTCATTCCTGGTAGATATATGCAAGTTTAACTGACTTAATTAAGGAGTGAAGCCCTTTAAAATAGGCTTGTAAAATATTTTATTATAAATATCATGTTTATACTATCAGCAATATGTATTTTTTATATACATGTGTATTTATAAACATGCATTTGCAAGATGAACTTGAAGAAGACCTTCTAGTGATAGAAGAATTACTGTGAAAGAGTTAGGACAGAAATGAACTCAGTAATGAAATCAAACAGGAGTTAGATTTCTCCAAACTCTGGTACATGTTTCCTGTTTGACATCTCTCTAGCACTTGCTGTTAATTTGTAATGTCCCTCTGTATTAAATACTATCAGATGAGACCATCCTTCTTTCACTTTGTGAAATCATTGGGCTGCTTATAAAGCAAAACACTACCAACTATGAGGAAGAGCAGCAGAACACAGCATAAATTGTCTTTAAAGTTGTATTAAACAGACAAGCAGGAGCATCAGTAATATTGTGATGGCAACAATACAAGTAAGGAGGCATCAGGGTGGAAACATGCACTTGTGGCATTTATCTACTTATATAAATGTCTTTATCTCAAAATACTTTTTACTGTAGCTTCTTCAGAGACTGAATGTGAGGTAATATATTTTTTAACACACTCTGCATCTTTTGATGTTCTGTACTTCCCTCCATCCCAAGTTCAGTAATAACAGAAACCCTAAAGCTTCAGTATTTTTTAAATAATGGGGATCTGGCACATCACAGATTACTCATATTTCCATAAATAAATGTTTTGTTGTTTTTTTTTTTTCTTTCCTTGGTGGATTTGTTTCTTTGTTTGTTTGTTTGTTTTCCAAAATATAGCATTCTTCATGTACATCTGTACATTTTTGGGGTCTCTGAGCTTTGGTTTGCAGTGTTGCTATTTGTCTTGTTCCCATTGCGGACATTGGCAGGCATTGATTTAGAAGTTTGGGCTCAGGCTCCTTCTGGGAAATCCTCATGGGGACTGAACTTTGTAGAAATGCTGTCTGAATTAAATTATTTGTAATGAGCATGCACAGCAATTGAAGCCTTGTAATGCTTGCCACTGGCTGGTTGTGTGAAATGAATACATTATATTCAAATAGGAGGAAGAATTTAGAGCGTTACTGCAGCACGCATGGTTTGCCAATCCATGGTATTTACATTCTATACCTCTTTCACTTAAATGTTTATACCTTAACAGATATTTTCCCAAGATGGAGAGACCGCCTGATATAATAGCAGGTAGTCTGCACTGAACCCGAGCATCAACTGATTACCAGGCTTGCTTGAATTACTATATGCTATTACAGTATTTTAGAAACCTGTAATGTCCACCATTACTTTCTCTCGTGTGAATCCTTAGACTGACTTGCCATTGCCATTTTTCCCTCTTCGGCAAATAAATACTGTAGTGTATCCAATACAATCAGCAGAGTGTAACCAGAGTGTATGAGTTTTTAGCACAGATAATTAAAGCCCGATGTACTCCACTGTAACAATTACAAGTACTTGAGAAAACAATGACAAGGTCATCCTGCGAATGCAGCCATCAATCAGGGAATTCACCACCTTAATAAAACAACGTACTTGTTTAGAAACTAACGTGCAAAGGAAGTGACAACAAAAATTGTTTCCTTGGACTTATGTTCCCTTAACCACATAAATGTGAAGCAATAGCACATATAGTACGTTTAGCTAATTAAGACCAATTCCTCCTATCTGCCCCATGTTCCTTGAGTTGTGACTAACTCTTTGTTGGAAAAGAAAAAGCCACTTGGAATGTGTGGATATAGAGGGAACCCTCTATTTTCCTTGAAAATGATGTGATGGCACATGCTCAATGGGAAGCCTTGGCCCCCAGCAGCACTCACATTGCAGTCCTGGATAAATGCTGATGTAGTAATGCTGTCCAGCATCACCCACCGCCATACAGTTGCATATAAACACTTGCTCAGGCCTGGCTTTATGCTGGAAAGGGAGAATTTTGAGCTTATTTAGTGCCACAGCCTGGGCCTGGGATCTGCCTTTCCATGATCCATGACCTGTACATCACTTTTGGGTGACAGCACGGGGACTTGGGTCCCACCACAGGGACTTGGGTCATAGGCTTGTCCTTTTCTTGGCTCAGTGTGGACAGTTCAGCTATATCTCTTCTGCCCTCAAAGCTGACTTCCCATGCTGTCCATAATGCCTGTGTCTGTGCTGAGGGATGCCCCAGAGCGAGGAAGGAAGGATGCTCAGCCCCTGCCCTGCCTTCCAGGGTGTGCCTTCATGAAATCTATTTGTATTCACCCCTGGGAGTGCTGCTACAGGTATCAAGCCCACAAGGCTCCATGTGTGTATGGGAACTACTGAGTCATGGCCTGAACCTCTGATTGATCACCTGAGGCGAGCCATGAGTCAGCCAGAGGAGCACGGGGGAAGGCAATTCACCTGTGCTGCCGGTAGGGGTGGAGCCTGGCTCCACCCCTCCTAGACCTATTTAAGAGCTGGCTACCTGTGGGAAAGGATCTTGTCTGAAGATCCCTTCTAGTGTTTTGTGGTGAGCCCAGCATAAGGGTAAGCCTTCCATTTATACTCTTTTGTTATCCTAGTCCACTTTGCCTAACTCTCTTGTTTATTTTGTGATTGTGACATCTTGATACCTGTTGATTGTACAATGTGTTATACTACAAGCCCACATGCTACTCCCTAGCGCCCACTGCATGCTGAGCTTCTTTGAAATCTGTGTCAGAGGCAAGGCAGAAGGAGGCTCTCTATCAGAGAACCAAGTGGCACCAAACGTATCCTAAGCATATTCTAAGCTCCAAAGCCTGCTAGGCTCCGTGGCTTTCCAAAGATACCTGTTCCCTTGCCAGGAGAAATAAAGCTGCCTACCAATAGAAAGCTTTGTCAGACCCTATGAGGAGAGCAACAATTTGTAACTTTTCTGGCCAAAGCTAGGAGTGGTTGGATAGCAGTGGCACATGTTGACTTTTGCTGGGGATAATGCTCTATTATCATATTTTTCATTTTCTAATTTGGACTCTTTTGCCCCATTTGTTCATGTGCTGTCCTGATAATCCTTTGGTTCAAATCAGAACTGCTTGCCTTGTGATACATGAGCTGTGAGGTAAAGGCAGGTTTTGCCCTTGGAGGGGGCAATAGGGATGGCCACTGAAGCCAGATAACATTTCTCTTTTGCTGTGAGAATCAGATGCTTGGCTTCCACTTGCTTACAAGCCTACTTTTCACTTTGCAGTCTCGCCATGACTGCTGGAGGCACAATTTAATCTCTTTTCCCATGTTCTGTAGCAGTATGGGGATAGAGCCCACAGCAGAAGCCTGGCAGGGCTGGAGCAGGCATAGTGCATTTGCTCAGCAGTTCTTGAAATTCATGGAGCAGATCCATCCTCTGTGTCTGTTGCCCACCCAGTCACTGCCAAAATAGGACAAATGGCATGTAGCTTGGCCTTACATATCTAGATGTTATGATACAGGACAGCCACAGAGGGACTGAGACTTGTCCTTGTTTCCTTGTTTGTTTGTAATTGTGTTTAGCTTATAAACTGCAGACTGTGTAATCGTGATTTTTTTTTTTTAAAAACAAGAATTTAAATTCAACTAGTATCTTTCATCTGAGAATCTTAAATATTTTATCAAGTTAAGGACTAGATCCCAAGGGGTCAGAAATCAGAAAAGCTATATGCACAATAATGGAGCTTCACTAAAATAAATTGGTTGAGTATCTGAATAGGCAGCATGGTCTTCAGTCCTAACACAGGCAAAATTTCTACAATGAAGCCATTATGGCCCCAGTTCTTGACTATATTTAAGAACCTGAGTCTCAAAGGGAGTTGGCAATCCACTGTGTAATTAGATGCCTTTGAAGAAGAGTTCCCTTTGTTCCAGAGCTGCAGAAAATCCTGTAAGTGAGGCTTCAAATACAGGTGAGCATCGTGGTTTTCAGCTAAACATACACTGATCCACAGGCTAATGTATATGTTGAAGTTCAGCTAAGGGAAGTATCATGGGTTGGATAGGTACACTCCTTGATGAGTGAAGAACTGGCTGGAGGGCTGGGCCCAGAGGGTGGTGACTGGTCAAGAAAGGTGTTCCTCAGGGGTCAGTAATGGGGCCTGTCCAGTTTAATATCTCTATTGATGACCTGGATGAGGGGATTGAATGCATCCTTCCTAAGTCTGTAGATGACATCAAGCTGGCAGGAAACATTGATCTGCCTGGGAGTAGGAATACTCATTATTGCATAAATATGGGAGAACAGAAGTTTAGGACTTTATTTCAAAGACAGTAGTAGTCATTTCAGATACTAATCAAGCCTGTTAAAAGGAGAGGATCTATTCTAGTTCTCATTCATAGATGAGCATCAAAGCAGACAACAGCAAACTGGCATGTTGGAGAGTAAATTTTTTTCTCGTCCTAGTTTTATATCATGCGTATCTGTGAATATATCTTCTTGAATGCTTCAAGGCCAAATTCTACAAGACTTCCCGGGGGCTGGCTGCAGGGAAGGAGAGGAGGGGCACAGAGAGTGATAGCTGTCATGATAGATTGTCTCTGTAGGTGTCCTTGGCTTTATGAACTATCCTGAGCTCCACAGACCTTCTGGTTCCCTTATTGATTCCAGGGACTCTTCCTTTGCCATATGTTTCATGGCTGTGTGAGAAGGTTTTCCTCCACAGAAAACAAAACAAACCAGAGAGGGTTTTAAGTATATATATGTGGAACAGTACAGCAGCCAAGAGCTGCTGACCTCATGATTCCAGTCAAAATACAGCAGCGCACAGGGAGAGCAGGCATAGGCATCAGGGCTATTCCTAGAGGCTCTCCTATTCCTTGAGATCAGGAATGTCATTAATAGTCCACTGTTAGTTTTTGGCAAGCCACTGAACTATTTGCTGTGTCTATATTTAGTGTGGTGTAACTTAAATCAAAGCCCTAGTATTTTTAACAGCAGCATGGATGGAATTATATTAGACTTGTAATTGGATTTAAGAAACACACTCTAGGACAAACGCACTTCTCAGTTACACTTGGCCATCTCTGCTAGGACTGATGAATTTGACACTGGTTCTCAGAGCAGAGTTTGCCCAGTGTATGTCCAGGTGGTGACTTTCTGTTAACTCTAAGCAGAATCAGATTTTAAAGAAGCAGTGTTAGCTTTAAGTTGGAGGCCAGTAATAGGCACTGTGGCCTATGGACTAGAACAGTGCATCCAAAAGGTGGTTTTATAGGATAACTTAGTAATTGCAGGATAGTTCAGTTAGAAGAGCCCTCAGAAGGTCTCTGTCCAACCATCTCTGATGTCAGACCAGATTGCTCAGGGTCTGGCTTTCAAAACCTCTGAGGATGGAGTTTGCACAGCCTTCCGGACAACCTGCTCCCCAGCTTGGCTGGCATCATGAAAAAGTCCTGCTAGTCTCCAATCTGTCCTCTCTCAGCTTGCATCTATTGCCTTTTGTCCTCCCACCATGAACTTGTATGCAGCACCTTGCCCCACCATTTTGATGAATATCCTCATTGGTACTCAGAAGCCTGTCACTTGCACTAAGCCCAAAAGGTAGCACAGTGGCAGGCTGTACCTTTTCTGGTATAGGATACATCCCATTATGTGTGTGTCTGAGTGTGTGTGTGTGTGTGCGCAGCTGTAGAATATAAAAACCTTTGTTAATGTCTTATTGTAAGCTCATCCAGGTTATCAGCTGCCTATCTGCTCTAATTTACTTATCCTTACTCTACTTCAGAGCAATTTCTTTCCAAAAGTCCCACTGAAGGCAGAGCAGCTGTGGAGAGCCTTTCTAATTGAGACTGTGAAATCGTCAATGTGAAAGGGATATTTCCTGTTTTCCTACATATGCTTCTGATTTAAGATGTCTTTCAGGTATTTTGGGACTACTTTGAGTGCTCTAAACAAAACCTTTGCAGACTTTGTTATGATCTTGGCTGAGACTGGAGTAAGAACCTGGGGATGGGAGACTCAGCTCTGCCTAGGATTGCCTCTGCCATCACCCTGCTTATCTTTACAATGTATATGGTTTTCCCTGTCATAAAAGAAATCGGGGGGGCGTACAGTTTTCCAGTATTCACATTTTTTAAAAAAAGAAAAAAATTGCAATTATTGTGACAAAACAGATGTTATATGGAAAGGGATGCTTACAGATACATTGGAAGTTAATCACATTTTTTCTAAAGTATATTGAAAAATTCTCATTAATGTCTGAAATGAAATACTTATGATTACAGGAAATTAAATTGCTTACAACATTTTTTGCAGTCTCTCTCTCTCAGCACACACTCTTTCACACACACATATACACACACACATAACTATTGTTAATTAAGACTGTCTCCATTATGGGGCTAATTAACAATTAGCATAAACATAATTAGCTAATGCTGACATTTAACTCATTACATTGTTTAAATAATTTTCAGAAATTGCCCTTAGTGGCATTCTGTCATACTGAAATAATGGCAGCACTTTGTCATGTAAATTAAATGACATTTGTGTTGTTTCCTCTCTAACTCATGCATGGAAGATTTTTTTATTTTTTAATTTGAACTACTTTCAGTTCTGAATCCAAGGTGGTTTCTAAAACTTGGGTTCCTGATGTGCTTCTTGAATATCCTCTATAAGTAGATTGAAATTTTGAGAGTCCTTGCACCTCCAGTCTTTGTACCTTGGATGTCCCAGTGTAGAGATTCCTTGTTCCCTGAGTGCTCCTTGCAGGCTTGATCATAGATGATGACTAATAGGTGATCAGTCTGTTAGCAGAACAGAGAGGAGGGTCTTGCAGCTTTTTGGGACCATCTTGCTTTCTGCCTTTATGTATCAGCATTCAAGTCACTCCAGCTGGTCTGCAACTCAGTTCCCCATCTTTGGGATGGCATCAGGACCCCCGGCAAGAGGGATCATGTGCATCTAAAAGCCATTCTTGGTACTTAGAGGCAAAGAGGACTATATTTTTATATGCATATTTGTATATCCAGAGGAGAAAAAAAGCTGTTTTACACACAATCCATCATACTTAATTTTCAAGTGTAGTATTTCCAATAGAAGGTTCTCTACCATGTGTCACAAGATTTTCGAGTCCTATTTGAACTGATTGGGACAGTGATTGCGTAGAGTAAGGCTAATAAAACAAGGAAAGAGGCAGATTTATGTCAGGCATTAAAACTTCAGTGACTTTTCCCATTGTGCTGCTCTGTATGATGAACTGAAGTCAGGACCGTAGCTGCTGCAGTGTGAGAGTTTTGAAGTGCAGTTTGGACCATCAAAAGGCTGAGCACTGGTGGCTTGGTGCAGAATTCCTGGGATTCAGGTGTCTGCAAGAAGAGAAT
>NW_026294721.1:6235000-6357500 GCF_026119805.1 Tympanuchus pallidicinctus
CTTGTAGAGCTACACAATCACCATTCACAATCTCCTCAGTGACTTTATAGCCAATGATAGGATTTTTCAAGTTTATAGAAACTCATCAAAATACTTTCCGGTATTCTTTTTCCTCCTCCATCTAACCACTGTCACTTAAAGAATAATCCATACTACTCTTGCTAGGGAGTGAGGTTTGGTTTGCTGCCTTAGGGCCTGCTGAGCATTTCTTCATTTTTGACAGCTCCTTGTGATTTGTGAATTTGAAATGGGAAAGTCCCAGGCTGCTGCAGCACTTTGACATGTTCTGTTTCAGGGGTCATATCTAACCCCAAAAGGTGGTCTCTGTAGTGTTAACAAGTCAAGCTTTGCAAAGTTGCCTGGTAAGGTTGTCAGCGGGCAACTGTGTGGCTTTGTTTTTTTCTTTTGTTGCAATTATTAAGGTTTTGTGGCTATGACTGAAAGTCTACTAATTCTTTCAGTTGCGTGCAACTCATGCCTTAACATAAATTCTGACTCAAAGCAACCTCTGGTCCCGAACAGGCAGAACATTTACACTGAGTGATGCTTCCCACATCTGAGGCAGCTCCTTTCTGATGGCTCTAGTGGGAGGCATTGCCAGGTGGCTGTAATAAGGGGTATACCAAGCTATTTGCTCCATTCTCTGCAGGTGCTGAGCTAGTGGTCAGGAAGAAAATAGAACACCTGCTGGCTCTAATGAGGAGTGAGCAGTTCATTGTACTGCGGGGCATGAGTTCAGTTATTATAAAGTATTAATTAATCTTAACCTCTTCCCAGGCTCTTTACATCTTACTTCCAACATGTTTCTCCTTCTGTCCTTTGTGGTATGTGGATTCTTGCAGAGATTTACCCCCCTTTGCTCTGTCTGTGGCCAGATATTGCCTGTGAAACAGATGGAAAACTTTATCCTGCCTTTTTGAGAGAACATAGTTAACTGCAGCAGCAGAGAAAGCTACACTGTGAGCATGTTTCCAACCTCAGTTCCTGGCACTGCTGGGGGTCTGGACAGTTATTTCCTTTCTCTGTGCAACTTCCCATATTTTGTCTGTAGAGCCTTTCCAGGGTCTTTCAAGTGTCATCTTCTCAGAAGCATAGCACATAAAGAGTGTGCCTTGAACTGAGCCACAGGAAGGGCAAGATGCCACTGATATTGGCTTGTGTGATGCTCAAAATGTGTTGGAGGCAGAACTTGGTCCCCCAGCAGCCCATGGATTGCAGCTGTGTGACCAGCTCCATCTAATGCCATGGACAGAAAGAGGCAGGGTCACAGTTTTGCACTCGGTGCTCTCATGTGACTTTACATAAAGGTGTCTGTGTCTTGGCAGAGACTTGACTTTTGAAATTTTGCCTAAGCAATCACAGGTGGAGGCTTAGTTAAATCATTTAAACATCTGTAACTCATTATTTCAAAACCCAAATACAAATTATTGCTGAGATTCCATTAATTGATGCTAAATGGAAAGGAAAATAATGCAAGAGAAAAACCCTCCTAGAACCAATCAATAAATTAAAGATGCTTGGGGATATAAATTCAGCAGTTAAATGAGATACTAATGAAGATGGGAATTTAATGGTGAGTACTCATTATATTGTTTTAAAAACTCAATTTGATGTAGATTTTGGTAGATTTGGGTATAAGGGAGACAGCCTCATGACAAATGCCTATGAGAACAAAAGTTGTTCTGGCATATGACAAAACTCCTGCAGTTTATTGCTGAGCAGCTTTGCTTCATCATTTCTGCAAGTTGTTGCAAGATCTGGGGGAAAAGTGTGGAGCAGTTAATTAAAAAAACAACTAATGACTGTTCCACGAGGTCAGTTTGCTTTTCAGAGCCTAAAAAGGATGGGATATTAACACATGTATCATTTTTTTGACACTAGAGGACAAGTGCAGAGCTCCAAATACTGCTATTGGCTTTAAAACAGAACTTAATTAACTAGAGATGAGCTGAGCAGGTTTGGCTGCAAACAGGTGTTGGTCTTCCAAAGAATGGAGCTGCAGGTATTACCAGACTGCAAATTAAGGATGCTGCTTCCCAGCTCAGCACTGTGCTGCTACTTCCTTGCTTCTGCCACAGCTGGGTGCTGCTCCAATCTCCTAGCTCTGAAGATGTTTTACTTAACCTGCTCAGGATAGCTGCCTTAGGAGAAGACTAATGTCCCTTGAATTCCCATTTCTTACTGTAGCCTAGGTAACAACTCAAACTGATAAATCTAATCTGTGTCAGATAAAATACTCTGTAGTGGTCACTTTCCCAGCTTCTGGCTGCAGCCCTCTTATAATCCCAGGAAATGCGTATGCTGCTCTTCCTGAACCAGCAACATTTTTGGATAGAAAAAATGCATTAAACTCCATTTCTGCACAAGCTCCAGCCCCACTGTGGCTAGGATGAAGCAGCTTGTTAATGCCTCTGCTTTGCCTTGACATCAGTGAGGCATTTTTCTTGTGTCAGTGTGGAATTTGGTGACTGCAATTATTTTCCTTTATCTCACACTTACGTTTAAACTGCATCTCTGCTGGTACATGCCCTGTTTTGATTAATATTAAACTTCCAGATCATCTTTTTGAATTGGAGCAATTTCTTATGACAAATAGTCCGGAGAGCCAGATTTCTGAGTGATTAGTAGCAGGCTGAGAAAACTGGATGCTTGGGGAGCTTAACGATTCGTGGCTAGATTCATTCACCATGGTTAGAGTGGTGGGCATGTCACAGCTGCGATTCCTCTGGCAAAACCTCAGCCTGAAATGATTTTAAATCAGGAGCTGAGTCTTTCATCTCCCCTTCTTTTGAGGTTGGCTGCCTGACTGTGAAGGGGGGGGGGAGTGATGAAGTCTGAAGAAATACTGAAGAAAACCCTGGCTATGAGGACCTGCTGGGCTGTAAGTCTTTTTTTTCCATTTTCTCTAAGTTAATGGACACAAAGAGAAAAAGTCTCCCTGGATTCAGGGTGTTGAACTGATGGGGTGCTTTTCCACATACTGTGCAGGGTGAGGGCAGCTCTGAATGCATGGCTGTATTTTGCTTTGGCTTACCAAGAAAGAGTTGACCTGGAGGTGGAAGTAGTGCTTATGGTACATGAATTCCTTTATTGCCTGTCAAGGAAAATGCATTTTTCAGTTGTGTTTTTTCTTTTTCTTTTTCTTTTTTAATGTTGATGCTTTTGACTTAGGTGGTCTTCAAATGGAGTTTAGGCTACAGAGGTTCAAAAGAACTTAGTTGAACAAGATTAGCAGTTCAGCTGGAATTTGGACCTAGATATTCCAGGTTGTTGTAATATATTTGATACACCGTATCTTCAATGACAAAAAAAGAAAACATTATGGTCCAGTCATGCAGTTGGAAAGTTCACAGCTGTTGCTAATCTTGTGAAGTGCTCAGCACCCTGAAAACTGGAATTCAAGATTTTGTATACCTATGGAGATTGGGCTCAAGGTCTGGGCACTCTATTATTGAAATTAGAATTTGCTTTAAGATGCTGAATATTGATGTGTTATATCTTGCTGTGGAAAAATAAGAGGGATCAACCCTCTTATTTGTAGGGAGGGATGCATTTGTGTCATGGCTGGCTGACTTCTTGGGAGACATGGTCTAACTTACAATACTTATTGTTTGCATACACTGATATGAGGATATTTGGTGTGCGAAAGTTAAAATTCAGGCTGTTTTAGTTGGATACATGGAACAGAATAACTTTGTCCAGAGATAGAGTCGTGTGGTTTTGTCACCCATGGCTTCCATATTGGCTGGAGGGGAAAACATGGGGACTTGTAAGGTATGAATTATCTTAACCTAATATAGTTGTCTAAAATAATTCAGATGCAACATATCCCAAAAAAGAGAGAAACAGATGCTGGCAATACAGAGATACTGAGATTTATCGCACATGCCAGCATTTACATTGTAGGTCTTAGAGGTAACTCCTGTTTCCTGCAGAGCTTGTGTAAAATCAAAGACTTGATGCTGATGCACAGGAAAATTAGGAAGCTATTTAGTGCAGAATTTGGATATTTGAGCAACTAAACTCTGTTGTAGTGAAGTCACTTGCATAAAAACATGAAGAACTGTAAATTCCTTAATAAAAATAGAATATGCTATCATATTTTTAGACTGTCACCCTCAGAATTTACAATTCCATGCAGTATTGGCTCAAAACTGCCCAGAAATGCATTAGCTGTCATGGCCAACATCTTTGCTGTATCTGTTTCTGAGTAGCATAGTTAGCTTTTTAAGCTGGCTCAAGGTGTTTGACATTGATACAAGTAAATGAGATGGACTTCTCATGCCACTCATTGTACAAACAGAATTTATGAGCTATTGACCCAAAGTACTTCCAGTTTCACTGCTAAGTTGGTCAAAGAATGGGAAAGAATATTCCTCCATCTTATGCCTGGGGAGATGACTCCCAAGTTTCCTGTAGCTCTGTTCACAAATAAAATAGGTTGTACATGCATGGCTGCATGTAGCAGATGGGAAGTCCAAGTGCCCTTCTCTCATCCATAACAAACACCCACTCAGGAGCTGAAGGGCAAGTGGCCTTATGTGACAACTCACCTAAGTAAGTTGTGAAATGCTGCTTTTGCTATCTCCAGTCATAAGGTGTTGTCACTTTCCCTGCAGCAGCGTGACCTGATGTGAAGCCAAAAGGTGTGGGGGGGAAGAACCAACCAACCACCCCACTTTTATCTGGTTATCCAGTTGAAACAACACCTGCAAAAAATGATGTCTTGCTTCTGGTTGTGGGCATGGGATGCCTGACAGCTCTCTGAGATCACTGTGTCTGTCATGTGAAGCTGTGCTGTTAATCTCTTGATCACTGGACCTACACCTTGACTGTAAGATCATCTCTACCTCACAAATATCTCCCTTACATTTCTGACAGCAGTATCTACTATTTTCTAGGCATTCTGCTCAAGTTAACAAATAGATAATGCATGTAATGGAGCACAGATTTGTAACTGTTCAGCAATTTTGCTACTATAATGTCATGGGAATTAATCTGACTCTTTGGTGTGGAATCATTCTCTGACTGCATAGCTATGTGTGGCTTTTATTATAAAAATGTAAATAAGCACCTCTTTCTGAGCACGGAACTGGAGATATATCAAAGATGCAGGTTAGCAAAACAAAACATAGACTCCTCATTACCTGTTAGTCAAAATAAAGGGCAAGTATCACCAACCAAAACTTAGAGGGACCTAAGCACTGCTGTTAAAACTAGCATACTCTGCAAGGCTTTAAATTCATCCGAAGTGACTGTGAGGAATCCACACTAATTCATTTCCTTGTCTGACAAATAGCCTTTGAGAACACATATGTAATGTGTATGCATGTGAATGGAAAGTGGAGAAACATCACAAATTACTTTCTCAACACGTAAGATTGTCTATTTCTCTGTTGTTTAGCTGTGTGATTTCAGTAACTCCCATGCTGTTTGCCCCTGTAGGTGGTCTCACTAGATGTGAACCATCACAGAATCACAGAATTGTAGGGGTTGGAAGGGACCTCCAGAGATCATTGAGTCCAACCCCCCTGCCAAAGCAGGTTCCCTATAGCAGGGAACCATCTAGGAGAAGAAGGCAGCAGATAAGTTTGCAATGACTCCTTCCAGCCCAGGCAAGAGCCCAACTGACCATGGTCAGGGGAAGAAAGATTGGTTGCTATCAGAACCTGGACCACAGTGAACATTAAGGTTTATTCTCTTGGGAATGTATTAAAGGAGATGCATGCTTTATCATCTGATGTCCATGGAAGAGTCTGTCAAATACCATTTAATTCCTCTTTGGTGACATGAATTGGAAGGCGGTACTTCCCACAATGGCCATCAAAGGCCAAGATAACAAAAGAGAGGCATGGGACACAGAACATGCAAGGGGTTAGAAACAGGCACTAGAGTTCTCCCATGGGTGTCCCTTTCCCAGCCTGGCTCGAACTATGTTGAGATTAGCAGATTTTGGATCAAAAGCAGCAAGAGAACAGTAAGAAATGAATCAAGGAGAAGGTGTGATAGTATCAAATAGTTGTTGGCACTTAAAGCAATATATTACCATCTTCACTGAGATTCTGAATACTGATAGGTAGATAGACAAGGACTAACAGAAAATTGCTGAACCTTGTAGTTCTTAAATTCACATTTCATTAAAGAGCATCATGAAATTAGCTATAGGCAGCTCCTGAAATAAATATCAGAGATTTTAAGGCAGAGCAGACACGTGCTATGCCACCTAACCAAACTTTCAGTATGGGCATTTCTTCTGGTTTGAAGGAGTTCCATGCCATCAGTTCTCAGTGATGCTTAAAAATAAACCCAAAGTCTATGTGAACAGAAGAGTGTGGTGTTTGGCATTTATGATATTTCTGAGGAGGGCTGTCTCTCTTTTGTTGCCTACAGTGTGTGCAAGCAGTATCATTTGCTTCTCTGTCCCAAATTAATGTGACTGCTGAAACGGAGAGGGCCAAGGTGGGTGATTGTGTCCTGCTCACCCATTCCCTTAACTACAACTGAGCAATACAACGCAGTTGCTTCCAGGTGTAATCTCAGTTAAACTTCAACACCTTTCCCTTCTCATAGTCCTTGCTATTAGCAGTCAAGGGAGACCACAAGGGGAGAATGATAAAAATTGACTTCTGTTTCATTAGAAATATTTCCCCTTTTGCCCACAGACTGACAGTATTCTGACTCTAACTGATCCTCCCTGGGGTTTGATAACAGTAGCTCACAGGAGGCTGTAGCTTATCTGAAGACCAAACAGTAAATTTCTCATTTCCGCTTAGTGGTGAGGTGTTTAATTGCTGCTTAGTTTCGCAGTCAAGTAATTCACATTGATGTGCTAAAAGCAGCCACTTGCAGTTAAGCTTGCATTCAGGGGCTGTGGTGAACGATCCTGACATTTTTTTTGCAGGCTATAGCTCTGCAGGCTGAGAGCATTCAAGTTTCTCCTCTTGAATGGATAAGCAATCTATAGAAAATTAAGTCTGAAAAGCCATGAGAGGTTGTGAGAGGCAGTTTAGGGAGTGAGGTTCTTTGGGGTGAAATTTCTTGTCCTGCAGAAATTCAGGTTGAAAAATGTGTTACCACCCTACTGGTGATCCAGAAAAGGAAGAATTGTTTAAATATAGAAATACAGTGTTAAACAAGGAACACAGGATACTCCATAAAACCCATGTGATTATACAGATACTTGAGCTAATGCTGTCTTTAAGGACTTACAGAGGTAGATATGGAGACAGCTCAGTGCAGTTTTCTAACTTTGCTTAGTGGACTCAGTCCCCATTTGCACCAGGATACGTTAGGAGTAACTCTTCCAAAGCTTTGAGGCCTGACTCTTTCTACTGCCTTTCACAGTTACTTGCAGTTCTTGGCAGTGCGTGTAACATGTCACTGCTGGCTCAAACCTCTGGGGAGTTCTGAGCTGTTAGCAATTTAATCCACTGTGTTCTCTGTGGAGTGGTTTTGGGTTTGCCCTGAACACAGGCAGCAAACTCTTGTCATCATTTTTCTTTTTAATTGTTTTTAATTTTAGTACTCTGTCTCTTTTCCTCTGGTGGTCCGATATATCCACTCCTGTACAGGAGCTCTGTGCGTAATACACAGAACGTCCTGTGAACATCTGTAGGTGTGGAGACTATATGTGACTTCAAGTCAGACAAACCATTGACTCTCATGAGATTGAAATGTCCAGATAACTCATGAGTGGCAGAGCACAGCAGGACCAAAGTTGATGACATGAGGGTTTTAGTTCTGTGTTTTTTGGCAGGTCATGCCAGCAGGGTTCTTGGCATGCTGTTTTGGAACTCCTGTAAAGGGCAAGTTTAATGGCTGCAGTAATGCTTGAGATCATTTGCTTATTTGTAGAATATAATGTCTAACGTTTTAAAAAGTGCAATTGCTGTATAATATGAAGATGTCATTCATTTTCAACACTTCTCAGTGTTCTCCAGATAATGAAATTATCTAAAAAGGGCTTTATCATGATCAATAATAAAAGCTAATATTCAAACTTGAGGTGTGAGGGATCTTGGTTAAAGTGAAAGCTTTAAAGCACGCGATTCCAGAAAGTCATGTCTTTGGAAAGGGCTGTAGTTTCTCTTATGAGCTCAGTCTGCCCTCTATGCAATACTGCAATCTTCTACCAATAGAAGAGACAACAAGTAATGCTCCACTTGTCCTTCAATAAATGAATATAGGAGTCCACTTCACTGCTATTGCCTAGAACAAAGTTTATCCATATATTTTTAGTCTAAAATAGTCCACTGGGGGGCCTACAGAAAACCTGTGGAAGGTCTTTTTATAAGGGTATATAGTGACAGGACAAGGAGAAATGGTTTTAAATGGGGTTAGGGTAGATTTAGACTAGATATTAGAAAGAAAGTCTTTACTGAAGGGGTTGGTGAAACATGGGAAGAGATTGTGGATGCCCCTTCCCTGGAGCTGGGCAGTGCCAGGATGGATGGGGCTTTGAGCAACCTGGTCTAGAAGGAGATATCTTTGACTACAGCACGGTTGAACTGGATGATCCTTTCCAGCCCAAACCATTCTATGATCAGCAGACGATTTCTTCAAAATAACTAAAAAATCCCACAAAAAAAACCAACCACCACCACTTGTCTGAAGGCAGTGAGTGGATCCCTATATCTGTTCCCAAGCTATCTGCATTCATCTAAGTATGTTTTCTTCAAATATCTCAAACCAGGGGAATTGATGTTATGTGCTGAGAACAGCACGGTATAAACACAATCAACTGATTTCTTTATATGAAAAAAGGAATAGGAATCCAGCACATCTCCCCTCTTGGGCAAATTATCAAGAAGAGAGAGCTTCTCTTAGTTGAAACCAGAAACACCAGCTTTCTGCGTACTTAACCTATGACTGTCTGTAAGATGTGTTGACTTAAGCAAGATACAATTTTATTCATAAGAATTTCATTATCTTTAATCAGCTTCTATGTAATTCCTTTTTCTTTTCCCCAATTGCGTAGCCAGAAGATGAAGACTTCAATACTTATTCACAAAAATAATCTATTGACAGGATGTTTTGCACTGTGAATAATGAAAATAGGGATACACAAACTCATTTTCAGGGAAGAATTTTGAACTGCTTAAGCATCATTCCCTTAACTGTATAATAAAATGCTTTGCAGAGTACAAGAAACCTTATGTGAAACTGTAATATAATCTGCAGCACTAGAAATATCCACAGAGATAGAAAAGCAGAAGAGAACATTTCAAACAAACTTTTTTGTTTCTTTAAAAAGACATTGATGACTTGTGCTGCTTATCACTTTCAGTTGAAATCGGTTCTTTAGATTTTGGTTGTGTAGTGTGCTAAAATTTGTAGAAAATTAAGAGGAGTAAAAAAATCTCTGCAATCCCTATGGAATTCCTATGTGCTTCAGTAAAAGGATGTCTTCACCTTCCTGAGGATTTAAGGTGGTCACTAATGTAAAGGCTTGGATAAAAGCAATCTTTCAAAACCTATTTCTAGTAGGGAAAAGCAGTTTACTGAGTGCATTTAAATGCTTAACTGGCATATGGACTTCAGCAGAGAACTTCCATTCATAGATAGACCTATTGGTAAGAGAAAAAACAAACTAATGATTTAAATATAATTTTTCTAAATATTATGTATAAAAGTATTGCTCTGAGTTAAGTAACCTGAGTATAGTTTAATATTTTTTTACATATTTGAACATATAAATGCCTCCTGTTGTGGGAAAGATTTCTCTTGTGTCCCTGGATTCAAACAATGGTGTAATGTAGAATGTTAAGAAAACTCAAAGGTTAGAATAGTGAGTGATTGAATGCATTGCCTAGGGAGGTCAGAGAGCCATCTGTTAGGGACAGAATAGCTGTAGCTGACCCTGTTTTTGGAGAGCTGGATAGATTTGGTGCTGTTGCACGATACCCTAAAGCCCAAGTTCTCTGCATTGTGGGCATCTCAAAGCTTTCTTCTTTTATAGACACCATTGCATTTTCAGGAGCTTGTAAAATCTAAGGAAACCTTTACTGTGCAGGTGAACACCAAGATATATTTTTCACAGCTCTAAGGCTGACAGATTTTAGTGGTTATGGCTCCTTTTCTTGCAAGTCATCTTACCTGCAAATGGCCGATTGCTGGTAAAGGTGCTACTGCTGCTCAAAGTAAGGATTTTCCAGCAAGTGAAAGGCATTAAACAGTGACTTTCATTTTTTTTTAACATTTTTTTTCTTTAGAAAGAGATGAACCATTTTGGCTGAAACTGTCCAGAGTATGCTTACCAGGAGCTCAAACCTGAGAAAAATCCAGTACATAGGATTAAATTTGCAAAAAAATATGAGAAATTGGAAGCAGCTTCCTAAGTGGAAGAATCAGCTAACCACAAGCATTGGCTAGACTTGGGAGTACCCAGATAGACCATGTAATGTATGGTGGCACATGTAGTGTGTGTCTCAGGTCTTCCTTTTGCTTGACCATGTCCTACCTGGTGGCTAAAGCATTGACATCTGCATTGCTAGAAGTCCAGGCAAAGGGGTTTTCTTTTCATTGTGCCCAAGCACTGAAATGCTTCCTCTCTGCTTGTACCTTAGCAATGTATCTTGGCTGTAGTCTGTACCAGAGTTGTCAACATGTAAAACCAGATCCCAGAGCAGAGACACAATGAGAGTAGCTTGATGCTTGGTTTCCCTCTTACAGCACTTACTATATTGCTTTTGTACCTTTGGAAACACCTTGTAAAACTACCAGAGCGTAAGATTGACTCTCCCCACCCATTCCTGGGCATCTGTCTAACAAAGTATAATTGCTTCTGTCTAAAATCCCTCTCATTTTAACTGCTGCTTCCTTGCATGTGTGTTTGGGCTTTTGTTGCTTAGAGTGGCAGTGTGTCGGGACTGAAAGGCAGCTAATGGGGATGGATTCCCTGCTGCTGTGAGCTGATGATAATGCCTTTTAGCTTAGGTCCAGGACTTGCTCAAGTGCCTTCGTATCCCTCTATGGGCAAAGAGCAGCCTGTGGGTGCTGACAGTCAGAAAGGAGATGCTGCTCCTGGGGCTAAGCTCACCCCACCCTGTGCTGGCAAGGGTTCACCAGACAGTTTTGTCCTACAGAAGCACTGAGAAGCAGTGTTATGTTTTTAAAGTCAAAATGCTTGTATAGACCAGAATAGGGTCCCCTGTTGCCATCTTCCATGTGGTTTAATTGCTCCACCCTGCATCGATTAACACCTCAGGATTCAGTATTCCTCAGAGTTGCAGTGTAAATCCTTTTTTCCTGATTGTTGTGTGCTGGTCACAGGATCATACCTCCCTGGAAGTGCTGCCTATGATACCTGCCATCAGGTGGGTGGTGTCAGCCCAGTGATGTCCCTGCAGCTTAGCTGCAACTGCATGCACCAGCAGTGGTGAAACACTTTGGCTGTTTTCCTCTTCAACCTTAGATGTGCAGTACCTTATACTGAGAGATCCTGAGCTGTCACAAGTCTCAAGTGGGTGATGTTTGTTTTCCCTCTGTTGCCGATTCCTTTTCCTAAAGAAGGAAGATCAATGGACTATTTCAGCTCACATGACCTCTGGGAATAAAGGATGCTGCCAGAATAGCTTTGTTTTTTAAGAAATGGGAGGAAATAGAAGGAAAAGGAATTAAAAATAAATAAATAAAGGATTAAATACTACTTCTTGCCCGATTCCCCTCCAAAAACAGTATTATCCTAATAAAATAATGTGTTGCTTGTATTTTTTTTTTTTTCCTCCACAAGGACTGTGAGTTCATTTGTTTGTTTTACATTGCCTGCTCAGAACACTGTAGCTCTATGAGGTTAAAGAGATCCTTCGAGAAATATCCTATTGATTTTAATTACCGAGAAACAGCCCACAGGGACAAAAGGACTTTGGCTGTTTATTTAGCCATCGCTGTGCTGCAGTTTTGTGTAAGGAGAGATTAAATCAGTTGCCCTCATTATTACAATAATAATAAGGCAGAAAAGGTGCTTCAGGGCCTGAGGATTTTTTTTAAAGAGGCAATAACCTCCACCACTCCTCCCACTAATAAAAGGCAGACTTGAGGAACAAGGAACAATTACTATCAGTCAATATTAATTCAATTATGCTCCTGTTATTTATATCAGAAAAAGGATTGTTTAATATTTTAGAAATATCCCAACCAGAACAGTGGCCACATCTGTTCTGAAGATTTATTTATTTTTTTCGCTGCCAAATGCACATTGAGTGGTTTCTACCTCTTTCAAACTGAAGCCAATGTTAATTATTTATTCAAAGTAAACCAGCAGCTAAACCATGTACATAGTGGCACAAGGGGGATTTAAAGAGGTGTTTGGGTTGAGGATCTACCTACCTGGGTGTTAAACTGAAAAACTTCTGGGGATGAATAAGTGCTACTTTCCTGGGGTATGTTCCCACCCGTTCTGGACTAACCCCAAGCTGGATTTATGGTGGTTGCAGCAGCAGCCGCAGCAATCAGTTTGTTCTGCTTGTGCTATTTGGTAATTCGGGGGTATTTTTTGAGCCTATGGCTGAAACCATGTTGGCTCTGTGACTTGGCATAAATTGCCTTCTGAAAATGTAGCATTTCTCCTAGTATATTCTCTCACTTAAATACTTTTTAATGAATGCTTGATACCTGTGGCCAGAAGCGCCCAAACAGCCAAATTCCAGTGCTTGCTGTGAACTGTTCTTCAGGTCTCATCTGTACCATGAAGAAAAATAAGCCCATATTCTTGTTGGCATTGATCTCTATAAAACTCTACTTGAGTAACCCAGGAGCAATCTAGCAGGTGGGTGTATGCAGAGACTGGTTCTAATAAAAGTCAGGGTTTTAACATGAAGCCGAAGCTTTAACACAAAGTAAAGCTGGGAGTAGTTGTTAAAGACAGAATTGGTCTTTCAAACATCTTGGCCAGGCAATGTGTAAATGTGTGGTATTAGCAGTGTGGAAAAAATAATGGAGCTGTAAGTCACTGCAATGAAGCTGTAATTCGGCTGTGATCTGTGGGAACTCTGTGCTTGTGGGGGACTCTGCAGGAGAGCTTTAAGATGAGCCCCAGGACAAGCAGGTTAGCTGTTATTACCGTTTGCAATCCGTGCAGAAGACATGGCAGAAGTTGGCTCAGTGACAGCACACTAGCTTAGGAACTGCTGGCGCATACAAAGGTCTTCTTTATTTTCCTTCAAAGCATGGCACAGAAAAAATCACAGAATCACAGAATGGCCAGGGTTGGAAGGGGCCTCACGGATCATGAATCTCCAACCCCCCTGCCACATGCAGGGCCACCAACCTCCACATTTAATACTGGACCAGGCTGCCCAGGGCCCCATCCAATCAGGCCTTGAACACCTCTAGGGATGGGGCATCCACAGCCTCTCTGGGCAGCTGTTCCAGCACCTCACCACTCTCTCTGTAAAGAACTTCCCCCTGACATCCAACCTAAATCTTCCCTCTCTAAAGAAAGATTTCTTATTTCTGGTTCTGCTTCAGTTGAAGCTTTCTGAACTTCAGGATACATCACGTTTTTTTCAGTTGGGTCATCCTCTGGGCCACCAACTCTGTGCTTCAATGACTTTATGTGACTAATAGTGATCCGAAGTTTTAGCCATAGAAGGCCAATGGAGGACAGCACCAGGCACGTGGCAAAGTCATTTTTTTGTTTAAATACTGTGTTGTTCTGCTGAAGTTACTTCCTTAAATGTTCAGAAGTAGTGTGGATTTGGACAGAAGGAGACAGAGGGTGCATTTCTGAGCTGAGAGCTGTGGCACTGCTTCAGGATGTGGGAAAACTCTTTGGGTATAGGATCTTTTCAGTGTTCATGATTTCTTCTGTTTCTTTTCTATCTATTCAATTTTATGGTATTTTCTATTTCTGTGGCCTATCAGGGGAAGCTCACACCTCAGAATTTTCAATACAGAAAATCTAAATGCCTAAGAAGAATAAGTAGTTAAGCTTGTTTTCCATGTGATAAGATGGAGGAAGGATGGGTGGTGCCACTATTTTGAATTGCAGATATGATGAATGAGTGTTCCCCAATAAGTCAGAATTAGCAGATGAAGAAATAAAAGCAACCGGTAGTTCAGGAGAAATTGATTTCTAAGGAAAGAGTAAGTCTTAAATTTATAGAGCAAAGATGTGCAAGTACAAAAAGCAGGATGTGTAGACAGTCTGTACAACATAAATATAAACCATATGTGATCAGGGTTTATTTGTAGAAACTGTAGTTACGCACTGGAATTTCTGATATTTGTGTGGATGTATCTGAGTATGCTTTTCTAGATGAACATTTTTAGGCTGCTAGTAAGTGGTAACTGCATTGTGTTGCAGCATAAAGCCTATGGTTACCAGATATTTACTCATTATTGCCGATTTTCAAACCTATGCTAGGATCATATATATTTCCAGATACAATTCCCCATTCCAGATGCAAAAAGCTAAGTGCAATTCCTCAGCTCTCATGAGATTAACCAAATTAACCATAAACTGGACCAGGTTCAGTTTTCTCTGAGACTTCAGGTGAAGTTCCTCCTTATCCCTGTGGCTTAGGTTCCTTCTGGTAAGCCACACTCAGTCTCTGTTTAAATTTTAAACCTATTTAAATTTATTTCTTGATAAAAACCCATGAAATGATTTCATTAGTGTGCCAAACTCAGCCTTCAATTTGGAGGTCAACCTTGGGAATTTTTCTCCAGCAATTCTGCATCAGTCCCAAAGATGCATTTGCCTTTTGTCTTCTTTTCAGCCTTACCTTTTCAATTCTGTAACTCTCTCTATCCCATCTGCATATGAATAATCCAGTCTTTCATAATTTCTGGATTCACCCCATACTCTGTCTGTTTACCTCTGATTTTGTCCACAGCTCACATGCAGGGGACACCTGCTGCTTCAGTTTCTGCTCTTCCAAGAACCTTTTCCCTTCTGCTGTACCTATCTTTACAGTAACTGTGAGAAATCTATGGGACTCAGCTCTGCTTTTAGATTTGAGAGCTGTTGGTGGTCCAGAGAGGTCTCACATCACCTGCTTGCATCCTTCCTCCCTCTGCTCCTTATATGTCAGCCAACATGTCTGCTCTATGGAGCTAAACCCTAAAATCTTGTCCAAAGCCTGAGGAACAAAAGCTCTGCCTCTCACCTACTTGTGGAGGTGTCTGAGAAGTCTCTGAGAAATTTCTGGCAAATTGAGTGAAGCTGCCTCAGAAATTTTCCAGCATTTGCAGCACTGTTCAGTGGCCTAATTCCTATCTAAGCATTTTAATACTTAAATATCTTAACTTGACATTACGGAAATGGTATTGACTGAGTCTTGCAAAGGAATTTTTTGTACTTCTATGGAACTTCACAGGTGGGACAATGTCACCAATGAATTTATAGCAGAACAGATAATTATGCTTGCGTGGCTGAGTGAAAGCATTGCAGAATGGAAAATCTTGCAGTTTAAGGCGCTGTTGAATCAGAAGGAGGGGATTTGAGGATTCTCTCCTTCACCTTCTTGGTCATGGCTTTTGGTTATGGTTATAGCTTAACATAACTACCCGTCAAACAGCCGTGTATTTTTATGATCTCATGTAGGGTGGTTGTTGGTTGCATAGACAAAAGATTTAAAGCCATTCTCTTTTTTTTTTTTTTTTTTTCTCTTTGAAAGCTACATTAATTGTTCGGATATCTGAGCATCTGCCCGATACGCATTGTTTCCCCTGCAGACCAAGGAAGACAATAGCTAAATACAAATTTATTGAACAGGCGAGCTATAAACCATGGAGTTAGCACAATATTTTAATAGAAATCATACTTTTTCAAAGGCATATGTATCATATTTTCTTGCTGGAGATAACAGTTCATCAGTAGCAAAGTTAATTAAAAAGATCCCACCAAACTCTCTCACTACTTTCCTAATTCTATATATAGCTTTTTAGCTTTATAAACTAATGGTTAATAGCAGGGAAGCACATGTCTTTCATGAAACAAAATGTTTCACTGTGTGAAGGAATCTCCTTTTCTGTTAACTCTCCTGTTTGATTTCCTGCAGTAGAATTTAAATAATTCTTCAGATTTTATTTTATGTATTTTTACGGTGTTGACTGGAAAGAGCTGATTCATTATCTGCTGTCCTAAGTTTACCTGCTCTCAATAACTCACAAGTTCAGGTCACCCTGCAGTGCCTCCTTTCGCCTTCGTTCAGATACCATGTCTAACTGAATGGAATTGACCCGTTTAAGGCCTCTTCACTCCAACTAAATTATTTGATCATAGTCACAGACATCTGTTTGGGGCAGTAATTGGTTGTTTATAAGAGCAGAGGAGAGCCACCAGCAGCAACGGTGGCAGCAACACAATAAAGGCAAGGGACATGCATGGAGGGCATGTAGACATGTCCTGACAGACCACTGTCTGCTTGAGATAAGCAATGCAGATTAGTTATATGCACTCTATCTCACCACTGGGGCCTAATAATCCCCTTTAGCACTCATTCACAGTTATGTAGCAGACAGAAAACTAATACAGGGGAGAATCTGGTCCTCCTGCCTTGCCACAAATCTCAGGCACAGTTTCTGGAATCTGCAGAATTTTACCGTACAATTAGTTTTAAATGTCAATTTCATGGCAGCTCACGAGATGGAAAATAGAAGAATAGTAGGTAAAGATACCCATTGCAAACTAGATTATTTGAGAGTGAAAGATGGCTATTCAAGATGTAGCTGTCAGTGCTGCTTCCTGGCTTGACAGCGACAACATGAACATTGAGGTAGAGCTAAAGGATGACTAAAATATAACTTGAGCTGAATTCTTGGAGAAAAAAAATGACATGGCATTTCTGTGTTGATTGTGTACAGTGAGGAGACAATGTGGATTGTAATTGATTTGAAAAACCTTGTTGCAATTATCATGGAATACAAGATGGCTGTGCTAGAGGGTGTCTTGCAGTGGTAGCAGGCATGTAAAGTAGTGTGCAATGCACTGAGTTTGTCCTGTTAGAGCTGAACATATGTTTTCCCTTACTCGCAAACTAAAACATATGACATCTTGTGAGTGCTGCTGGCCTAGGTTTAAAGGAACTGGAGATGCTGCTGGGGTTTGATTAAGAAAACTGCATGTTTGCTTTCAGACATTGAATGAAGAAATTTTTAACTACACGCACAGTCAGAAATACATTTTAAAAAGTAGCAAAACGCCAGAATAAAACTTATTTTGGTTCAACTCCCTTCTGCAGAAAACAGGAGGAAATATGTGATTGCATACTCCTTTCTCTCCAGCCAGTCCTAAATCTAACACTGCTGATTTGATCGCTTTGCTTTACAATGTCAACAATTTTATTTTAAATGCACACCCAAATCAGAAATAATCATATGCAGCTGGTAGGTGGCCATTTTCAGAACCCATCTGATGAAATGGGAAGAGCCACACTACTTGTCACAGACTGTTAATCAGGTCCACACTACATCTGGACAGACACAGAAAATCTGGGCACATCAGTGCTTATAGCAACACAAGTTAGCAATGGTGACCACCCAGATTTTAATGATGTGGGTCATCCCAAACGTTATGCATCCAATTACTTATCTACTGCACATGGAAAATTATAGATGGAAAACTCTTTCCAAAGTTACTGCAAGTTTTGAAGTATACTGATTCTGGTTTTTGTAAATTGATCTGGATTATCAGGTATTTCTAGAGCAAGAAACCTTGTGTTACTATTCTTAAACCATAAAGTCACCAACACAGAGGTCCCATACTTTAAGATCTGTTCTAGGAATGAATGCTTTTCAAATACACCATCATATCAGAAGGTCCCATTTGTTTTATTTTCAATTCTAAGATCTTCAATTTGCCAAGAGATCAATATTTGTTGAAGTTCTGACCTGTGTAGGAATGAAGGAGAGAGAGAGTGCATAGGCTGATGTTAAGACTTACAGATTCTACGATGTTTGCTTGAATCCCAGAAATATGGATTACTAGGACATAATGCAGGAGATAGAACCAAAAAAACTGCCATAAAACTGGTTGTTTTTAGGCTAATGTGGACTAATATTGTGGGTAACAGTCCCATTCATTGTGGTGTAAATGTGCTCCTACATGAAGAAAAGCTATATTCTTGAAGTGTCAAGGCTTTAGTGGTGCAAAGAAAGTGATTTTAAGTCTTGAAGTTTTTTTAGTTCTTTTTTTGTGAAACCTAGTAATTCTTTTTGCTAATAATCATGTATATGACACTGGTAGGAAAGGAAATCTCATCTGAAAGCAGCTTTAAAAAGCTCAAGGGGATGCTTTTCTTATTTTTTATTTTTTCCATTTAACTGTTTGCATTGAATAAAGATCATATTAACATCCAAAAGCCAACAAAACACGCTGCATTATTCTACTAATGACAAAGGGCTGTACCTTACTGCTAATGACATCTTTACTTTGTTATCCATTTATTCTCTTTATTAGCTGAGATAAACTTTCATGAGCCAAACCTCCTTTTGTGTCTTCAGCATGTTTGTTTTCTTTTCACCCATCCCTCCCTCTATATCCAATGTGGAATTAGTAACACATTGAAAAATCTGTGTTTCAGACTCTCTTACTACTAATAAAGGAACACAACTGTTTTTAGGTCATATAGGGTACCTGTATGTTCCTGTATAGGGAACCTGATTTGGAAGGGTAGCACAATTGTTCCAGAACACGTGACTTGAATTCAGAAAGCACATCTATTGAGTTTTCTTAGTTAATTATAGGAGTTTCAAACTCACCAGTAAGGAATAGCATCCTCAGCCACTAAATCCACATAGCTCCATTGAAATCAACAAGGCTTTGCTACTTTATGCTAGGTGAACGTCTGCTCCATGCTTTTTATCCAGGAATTTTTTTCCGCCTTGCAAACTAGAGACTTACTGTGCAAGCAGGCTGTAAAACACAGTGATGCTTTTGACTCCATCTACATGTCCTGTATTTGTTATCTAATTGCCAATAGACTGAACTGCAAAGGGACTGTATTTTTTCAGCCAAACGACCTGTAAGTAGCAGGAAATCATATGCTCTCACCTCTTTGGTCAAGACAGGAGTGTCTACATTTTACGTAATGAGAAAAATCAACTGTTCTTTATCTGTGCTTTTTGTGCAATTGCAAATCTTTAAAGCCTAGCTGCTGCTTTGATTTAACAACTGCATGCCAGCCCTCCATACATCAGGCACATGCAGGTTGCCTTTATATAGTTGCAATGAATACTGTTATTTGTAACTAGACTTAGCTAAACCTCAGCCTCAGATTCTTTGTGCAGGGATTCCTGGTTGCTCAGCGAGAGCACTGTGCTTCTATTCAGTGATGGACTGCAAGTCGTTATTTGAATTTGGGAGTATATATTAGTTGTCGTGTGAATTAATATGAAGATAATTTACAGTGTCTTTGTCTGTTCCATGTTTCTGGGTTGTTGTGGACTCTGCAGCTTTATGAGTGCTAAAACTTAAGGCCTTGTATGCTTTGCTATGGGGTGCACAGCAGCATCTCTCAGGCTGTAGCCCCAGTTTCTAATCCATAATTGACATTTCTTATATAGATATGAAGTGACCTGATTCCACGTTTTTTCACTGTATCTTCATCTGTATGTTCATTCTCATCCAGTTAAACTGTTGCAGTGCTGACCCATATGATGACTATCCACAAAGATACAAATGGCATCTTCTCAATCCCTCAGCCCATGTCAGACTCCAAATAGAGCTCTGTCCTGCACATGAGGAATCTCAGAGGTGTAATGGGGAAGGTAGTAATGAAATAGTGAAGCACAATTATGCTTGTTAACAATTACTCTTATTAGCACACTGTTCAGATGAATACTAGTAACAGACAGGTCTCCATTTTTCTAGGATTCCTGCCAGTCTGTTTTGCTGGGGTGCCCCGCTGTCTCTCTGCATCTGAGGCAACGGTTGGTGTCCTCTTACTTAACTCTCTGCTTCTTCAAAGGGTCAGTTCAGCTTAATGTTCAATCTAGTTTGTCTAATTATTCAGGCATGGGCTCCTAATAGCACAGATTAGTCAGATCAGTGGGTGGGCTTCAAATAAAAAATACAATAATTGACATCACATCGCTCGGTCTAATCAACACAGGCTGATAGCATCTGCTTTACTCTATGCTTTTGTATTGTGAATCAAAATCTCTAAATTGAACTGAACCATTTCCAGGAGTCATATTATCACCACTTGGCTTCAGCAGCCTTGTGAGCTCTCACACGATCCCTAGAGATAGAAAGCAATATGCGTTCTTTTCAGTTACATTTAGTTTGCTTTTCAAGTGGAAAAAAAAGCCCCGAGAAATACAGAGAAGCCTAAGCTGTCCTCCGATGTAATGTGTCTAGCTGTGTTGTAACTGAGATTATTGACTTTTTCCCCTTTTTTCTTTTCCCTCTTATCTTTTTTCCCTGTTTTCCCTATTACCATAATTAATTATAATCTATGTAGTGTGTTACTTATATACCATGACTACCTACACCATAAAGGATTTCTTTGCTCTGTTGTCCCCACCTCAGTTTGAAGTTTGCATGTACCTATTGTTTTGATTTTGTTTTTCACAGTATCAGGTAGGTTTTATTTTTGAGTAGGCCTGAAGAATTACATTGGGCAGAAGGTGGAGAGTTTTGAATTTTTTGGTCTGTAGCTCTTGCAAGGATTATACTCTGCTGTGTCTCCTCAGTTTAGGAGAGGGCTCTCTATCTTGTGTTATTTGCTTTGACACAACATGTTTCCTTGACCCAAGCAAGTGAAGTTCTTGACCGTTACCTTCATCTCAGAGTTTTAGGTGACCTCCAGGTAATCCAGGATTTAAACCATAGGGTACCTAGAAGATAAAGACTGACCTTTTCAACTCGACTTCTGTTAAAATGTAGTGAACAGGGAGTAGTGTCATCTTTGTCTGCCAGAGAGTTGCTTCTATGTGAGCCTTGCTGATTTCAGTTCTGTGCAGGCTTGAACCATGTACCTTGAAGCAGAACCTAGATGCTGTACAGGAGCTGCATTCTGGCCTGCTTACAGTATGCTGGGAGTTGAAGACTTTTCTCCCAAAGTATCCTGTGTTTATTTTGGGTGGGTGGGGAAGTGATGGACAGCACAAATAGGAGACATGGGACATCATCTCCTGATACATGGCAGTGTGTGCTGCCAACCTGGCATGATGGGAGGTACAATTTCTGGATGCTCCTATGGTTTTGTATAGTACTGATCATAATTATCTCATTGTTACTTTTTGGTTCTGACATTAGTTACACCTGCGTTATTCTGATTTCTTATGTCACTGTGAATCCTGAGGACCATATCATCTTTCATAATGTTTGTACTATACCTACCTCTAGTGCAATAGTGCATGCCTTTGGTGAAGTCTAGCATGTGATTCATGACAGGAATGCTTTACCTCAGGTTGGCTACTTTGCTTTTACATGCTTTTATACACAAGCTCACTCTAATATGATTTGTTTGCTCCCATATGTTACAATAAATATAGTAAATTACATAATAAAGAATAGTGAGGAATGATTTTTGAACTCAAGATTTGATGGTTCAGCAGGCAAGCTAGCACAGGATATGTTCACCTGAAAAGAAAATCTTTCCAAGGTGAAAGATTTCATGATGTAGTCTTCATTCTTGATGATTCAGCTTATTTTTAGCTTCTCCTAAAAAGCTTATTTATTTTTTTTACACAGTTTATGTTTATATCTTACATAGTCACAGTGATTTCCACTGGGACATATCAATATGCTTCACAGATTTTTATTTTTCATAGCTTTGTTATGTTTCTGGTAAGAAGTGCTATCAGTTTGATGATGATGAAGGAGGCTTGTGCTGAGGCAGTGAAATGTGACAAGTCAGCACTTATCTGAGTGGGGGGACTCAGTCTCTGGCTCTTTGTCTCACAGTCCAATTCCTTTGCTTTAGACATCAGCTCTCAGTCAGCAGCAAAGACCAAAGGTGGACCTTGGTTTCCCATTTCTTCATGAGAAGCTCGTGGCAGCTGTTTTTCTGTTTCCATTTTGGATAGGCCAGCATCCCTCCTGCTTCTCCAGTTTCTGGAGGAGCCAATTATATGGGAAGTTGTGAAGAAGCAAAATACTTTTTTTGCAGTTTTTGCTCAGATACTGTTTTCTTGCTTAAAAATAGATCAACTTTCTCCCAGTAAAGCATCTAGGCTATTTCATTCCTCTCCCTATGCAGATGTGCCTCTACTTTCATTAGTATAATCCCAGATAAGAGTGTTTTTTTTTTTTTTTTTTTTTTTTTTTTTAACGTGGTAATTATATAATAGCAATTAGTTGAATGGCTTTAATTTTCTCCAAATTTTGATGAAAATCAAAGCAGTAGTCTGTATTTTGCTGTGAATTTCAGTGGTAGATGATTAACTTCAAAGGGGATTATCCTGAGTATCCTTTCAATTTCTAAAACTTTACCTCATTATGCTACATTAAGACAAGGAGGGAACCATGTAAGGCAGTTATTACATTCCTAGTTATTACAGAACAAACATCAAGTATGAGGGATATACCTTTCAGGAACTGTGAATGACATTTCCACAGTGCTGTTAATAGTTTGTTGTTACAGATCTGTTTGAGCTCTTAGATGTTTCTCAACCTGTGTGTGAATGAGGTAGGAACCCAAGACCTCAGGGCCATCTGAAAATCCCAGGAAAAAATCAGGAAATGAAAAAAGTCCCAGAGTTCCAACATTCTTTGTATGGCCAGCACAGAAATAATACTTGCAAACCACTGGGGCCAAAGTGTCTTTATTTCAAAGATCTGATTTTTTTTACAGGCAGGAAGCCTTGCTCCAAACCCCAGAATACTAATTTAAAAATCCTTCAACAGGATCAACAGAAAAAAGGCATGGTCTACGTATTAGCAGTGATTCAATCTGGAGTCTTGGGGTGAGAACATGAGACATCTGAAATACAGTTAACAAGGCTGTAGACAAGGTCTTGGCCCCTCCGTAAGAAGTGTTCTACATAATCCAAAGTATCATAGAATGGCTTAGGACAGAAGAGATCTCAAGGATCATCCAGTTCTGACCCTGCTGCTGTGGCCTGGGTTGCCAACCACTACATCAAGCACTAGATCAGGTTGCCCAGGACCCCATCCAACATGGCCTTGAACACCTCTAGGCGTGGAGCAGGACCAGAAAGCAGGTGGAGAGAGGTGGCAGGACTTGCTCAGGGGGATGGTTTGGTTTTCTGACTTCCAGGTTCACACCCACTGATCAGGTTTTTAGCACCAGACTCCTGTTTAAACTCTGTGTTCTGTGATCAGTATTTGTGCTGAAACTGTAATTCATGGCAGGAACATAGAAACTGATATTAAACCAGTGGCACTTGGGTGACCAGATACCTCTGTGGGCTGAGATTTTGATGCAGGCTCCTGTGCATCAGGCCATGTGGGTGTAAAAATCCAAATCCAACCCTCTGTGCGGATGAACAGCTGCTTCACAGTTGTTGCCTACTCCCAGTGCCTGACCTGGATCCTGCTAAGGCAGGTGGAGTTTTCCTCTGCCCTCGCATGACTTTGGGCGGAAAATAACCCACAACTCTGAGAAGCTTTGAGTGTGCACAAAGCAGCAACGCAATAAAATCAGGAGGGCCAAATTTTAGTCTCAGATCCAATTTTGTGCATTGCCTTTGAAGTCAGCAGAACTCAAGAAAATGCAAGGTGCTTCATGTAGCAATGCTTTTCTGGCTGTGTGTCAAGTGGAAAGCCTATTTCATAAAGGCCTGGATCAAGAACTACATGTGGGTGTTATCACTAAAGCTTAACTCAGTGCAGACAGATTGCTTTTAAACTCAGGAGGAAGCGAGTAGCTGGGGAGCTTAGGAGGAGTATTCATTTGTTTTACAACCAAAAGTGCCTTTATCTTCCCATACTCAAATGTGAAAGTATATTTGTCTCCCACTGATGAAATATAATATTGATGTCACCTCCAAGAAATATAGTGCATAATACTGCTTTTCCTCCTGTTTTGCACTCTATGTAAACATGCAAACAGCAGTGACACTCCGCTATGATGGCAACCAATAGACTGAACACTTACCCTCGCTGCTGTTGTGTAAGCATGGGCAATTTATCTAAGTCTCACCTCTCTTAAAACACTTTTATCAAAATTGGCGGTCAAACAGCACTGAACCATGGTGGCCTCAATCTTAAATGCTGTGGTGCAGATTTTAATTTGGGAAAGATTAATGCACTCTCAAGTGTTAATGCCACAGCTTTCTGTTATCTACATTGACGGGTGTCAGCTAATTTCTGCAGAAGGATTGTAAAGCAAACTGTGCATGTTGATGTTTCAGAAACCTAAGCTCTAGAATGGCTAGATAATAGAGAGGGGAATGGAACTATTTTCTCAAATTTCTTTTAAATTAGAAAATGTTTCCCCTGTCTTTCTAAAGCTGAGCTACCGAGTCGATTCCACTCAAGCTGATTCTTGAAGATATAGGGAATATTTCATTTAAAGGAGCAGTAAAAGTGTCAAAAGATACTTTATCAAGGTCGCTTTTAGATTGAAGATAACAACACATCTTATAACAAATACAGATCCCCATAGGAAGTTTTCTAATTTCCAGTACTGTAAAAGCTCTTAGTCTCTGTCTCCATCGTCTCTCCTGGATTTTTTTTACTTTGTCTGGCCACGTAAAATGTCTTAATCATCCCAAGCGAAGTATGATTTGACCAGTTTATTTTTCAGCTTTGTACAGTTTAGCAAATACAGATGGAGTTTGTCTTGTTTTTTTTTGTTTTTTTTTTCTTGAATAGACTTTCCTAACTGTGAAGAACATATCTAGAGATGATGCAGAATAACTAGGAAATTCTATTTGTACAGACTAATTTACACAGGAAGAGGGGGGAAATGCAATTAAGCTGATAAAACTTGCTCCAGCAATGATCTAGGTCAAGGGGCTAATAGGGAATTGCATGAATAACAGTCACTCACCCAGCCACATTAAACAGGCTTGATAATATCATCTAAAATAGCCAATTATTCTGTTGTTATTAAACAAGGGTTTATATGAGAAAATAGTAATAAAGGTTATATAGCAAAAAATAATTTCAAAGGGATTTGTTGCAATTCAGTTCACAAGTAAACTGTTCTCAAGCCAGATGGATGAAGGAGCAATCTTTTAAAGGAAGGTGAATTGCATATTTTTTAGCACTGGTTTTCTACTTTCAGTCATAACCATAGCATCCACCTTATCACACGACTATGATGAAAACATACTTGACTAGGATGAGCTAAAAATCTTCCCTTTCATAAGGCCAGTTCCCTTTTCAGCCTTAAACAGTCAAATTCAGTTTAAATGTTGTCTGCCTGTTTGTTTCCCCTGCTTGTTTTTTGTTTTATTTTGTGTGTGTGTGCGCGCATGCGCTTCACAATGACCCTTCTGTACTCTTGTTAGGGTGGCTGGCAGACCAGGCACCTTTGATGAAACACTCTGCTTGCCCCCCTCCTCCTGAAACAGCCCTTCCTAAATTTATAACCACACTCTTCCTTCTCCATCTCCAGTTTCACATGACATCAGTAACTGCTGGTAATTCAGTTATATCTCATGTTTTGTTATCATAACCGCATGAAGAGAGTGAAACACTGTGGATGTGGTTTACTATTAGCAGGCTTCTCTAGGACCCTTGTTTCCCTGCTGTCTGGATTCCTCACCATCCTCACTTTATATGCATGGCAGGACAATATCGTTAGCTTCATTTTAAAGACACAGTTCCACAGTAACTAAACTACTTTTTTTTTTTTTTTTTTTTTTTTTTTAAATAATCCCCGTGTTTTTTATTTGTGGTTCAAATAATTCCCTTGGAAAGGCAACTTTTGATTAATATTTACTCAGATCAGGTGACTATATTAGTTTTTTCTTGTTGGTAATTGGTGATGCAAACCAAATTGAGAGTTGTTCTCAGTTTGCTTTTCTTTGTCAAGTTCTGGATTGAAAGTTCATTGAAAACTTACCAGTAAATGTGGTTTGTGCCATAGTTTGTTAATGGAGATATTTATTCATGTCTTGACTAATGATCAACCAAAAAGTCCAGAATGTCAAGATTGTCTGCCTTTAAATAAAGATGTTCATGATTAGAGAAGTCAGTTATCCATATCCTCCACTGGTTCTCCCCATACAGAAAAGTTGTCTTTCAGTCTGATCACGTAGTTTTAGGTTTTCTTCTGGATGGTGCAGACCTTCTGGTTATGGTATAAAGGCTCCATCTTGGCTTCCAGACAATCATACTAGTTTAACAGTGGATTTATTTCTTATAGCCTCTGCCTTACCTTCTCCAAGCCTCAGCCCTGAAGTTCACAACATGTAACACCAGACTACAACATACTGAAACTGTTTGCATGCACTTTTTGCAGCATAGATGTCCTCTTACAATTAAACTGCAAGCCTTTTACCAGGGAGCTTCCCTCATGGCAAGCATGCCAGATCTGTTGCAGTGTGGCCACAGTTTTAGAGGGTCACAGTCTAGCACTTTGGAGAGATAAATGGTGACAGTGGGTGATTAGTAGCTCTGTGATCAGACCCTTTTTGTCATTAATGTTTGAAAGGTCTTGATTTTACAGCCTCAGGTTTGAAGGTTTGGCCCAGTTTTTGTTTTCAATTCTTACTTGAGGGTCTAAAATGAAGAAAAGGTTAACTTCCTCTCTTGAGCACATAGGTAAATCTGTACAACAGTGTAGAGTTCAAGTTTAGTTGCATTGGATAGCTGCTGCTGCGGGCTGGAAAAGAATGGGCTACTTTATCACTACTGATCATAAATTAACTACAGAATATTTTGATATTGTTAAAGGATTTGCTAGGAATTGGTACAGTCTGGCCTATGGTTTTACATACAGTCTGATATGTGAAAGTGATGAATGCTCTTTTCTGGAGAAAATTTAACCTGTAAGCTTCAAAGTTGTATGGATTCTGGAAAGATGGGTCATGAGTGTAAATGATCTTATGTGACAGTGAGGATTCATAGTTTTGTCTGTGCATTGAAATGCTCTGTTCTGTTACTGTGTTCCCAGTGCTTCAAATATGCCTGATATAGCAAGCCATAAAATTCTGATTGAATTTAAACCATGTGTATGTGGTTAGAGAGACATCTGTTAATTGTTCATGAAATTAATTGAATGGTGACAATATAGTTATAGGATTTATTTCTAGAGGCTTTAATTGCTAGTTTTATAAGAAGTATCCCACAAGTGGGCTACTTTCAAAGAGAAAGAAAAACCCTTCCTCTTATCACCCGTCAGCCTACATTCTTTTTTGAATATGCAATTTAAAAAATGGATTTGTAGCAACTTTTCATATCAAAGTGAAATGCTTGTTTTTCGTACAGGAATTACAGAGTGTAACATAATTGGGCACACTGAAATGAATTCAGTATTTCTCAGAGAACAAAATCATTGAGCCTACCAACTAAATTTAACAGCCTAATAGAAATATGCAGGTGAAGGTACAATTAATTTTAATTACTCGACTATACATTGTTAGTTGCACAGCCATGAGTAAAATTAAAATGGCAATCACAATTAGAAAATTGCAACCTCATTGTGCAACAAATTAGTCACAAATTAAAAGTCCAGGAACTATTATACATCCACCTTATTGCTTTATGACTGTTATTACCCTGATATGGATTTTATTTCTTTAACATCTTGTCCATCCCTTTACACCCTATCTTTGTTTAGGATCTCTGGCTCTCCCTCAGATTAAGAATCTATTAGAAGAAATAATATAGACTGGAGGGATATGACTTTCCTGTTTGCTCATGGCAGGAACTTGTAAGAGGCCCAATCCTGCGCACAGATGGCTTGCAGAACAAGGTTCATCGTGGGATTATTTCAGCGAGGTTTTCAGAGCAAAGCAAACAGTGTTCAGGGGATAATAGCTGAGGTCTGTATGTGATATAACCCTTTTAGAAAAGGTCAGGCCTGTTAAAGAGGGGAATCTAGAGGGAATCCACACTGGTGTAAGTTAGGCTTTCTGCTACCTCTCCCCTCTGTCTGTGCACACTTGTTGTCTGCATGGAGAAATTTAGCTCCTGGGGCATTGTGTTATGACCCTCATTTTTACCAGTTTTTCCACAGTGATTTGTAGACCAGGATTTACAGAACAGTCTATCTTTGCATGCTTGGCACCTGCGTAATGCAGAAGAGGAGTAAAATACCATTCCACCCATGGAGGTGGTTGAAAATACCTTTTCTCTGGGACACATGAGGAGCCATCATGTGCTGGCTGAGATGAAGGGGTGACAGAACGCATGCAGCTGTTCTGCAAGACCATGTCTGCTTGCTTCCCCACTTCTGGAAGCTTGTTTGTATCTAGTTATGACCAGCAGCTCATCTGACTGGATCTTCCGAAGGTGAATTGTATAAAGTCAGCAATCACCATCGATGTAATTCTATCTTGAGCACTTTGCAGTGAGGATCTCAAAATGAGGTAGCTCACGTTGTGCTTGGTACAAAAATGCTTATTGATCAGGATTGAATCTTCACGGATGGTTAGGCTTCCTATGTCTGCCAGGACCCTGAGCCTCTAGGCAAGGGTGTGGGGACTGGTAATGGTGGAACAATTCTGAGATCTCCTCGTGAAACTGAATGTATATAAGTCCATGGGGCTGGATGGTATTCATCCTAGGAATCTGAAAGAGATGGCTGATGGTTGCTGAGCTGTTCTCTATCATATTTGAAATATCATGGCTGTCTGTGAAGTCCCAGTGACTGGAAAAAGGGAAACATTAATCCTATTTTTAAGAAAGGGAGAAAAGAAGACCCAGGGAACTACAGGCCAGTGAGCATCACCTCTGTGGCCCTCTGAAGGCCCAGGAAGATCATGAAGCAGATTCTCCTAGAACATATAAATAAAGAGACAGCTAGCATGGCTTCACCAAGGGCAGATCTTGCCTGACCAATCTGGTGGCCTTCTATGATGGAGTGACGGCTTCAGTGGTATTGAGTTCACACTCAGCAAGTATGCAGATGACACCAAGCTGAGCGGTGTAGTTGATACACTGGAAGGAAGGGAAGCCATCCAGAGGGACCCGGACAGGCTGGAGAAATGGGCCCATGGAAACCTAACGAGATTCAATAAGGCCAAATGTGGGGTGCTACAATTGGGTTAGGGTTGTCCTAGGTATTTATACAGACTGGGGGAAGATCTCCTTGGGAGCAGCCCTGCAGAGAAGGACTTGGGGGTCCTGGTGGACGAGAAGCTGGAGCCAGCAGTGTGTGCTTGCAGCTCAGAACGCCAACTGTGTTCTGGGCTGCATTAAAAAAGGGATGGCCAACAGGGTGAGGGAGCTGATTGTCCCCCTCTACTCGGCTCTTGTGAGGCCCCATCTGCAGTACTGCATGCAGACCTGGGGCCCCAGTACAGGAAGGATGTGGAGCTCTTGGAGTGGGTCCAGAGGAGGGCCACTAAGATGGTCAGAGGGCTGGAGCACTTCTCCTATGTGGAAAGGTTGAGGGAACTGGGCTTGTTTAGCTTGGAGAAGAGAAGGCTCTGGGGAGACCTCATTGTGACCTTCCAATACTTGAAGGGCGCATATAGACAGGAGGGGGAACGACTGTTACGAGGGTGGATAGTGATAGGACAAGGGGGAATGGTCTTAAACTGAGACAGGGGAGGTTTAGGTCAGATATTAGGAGGAAGTTTTTCACGCAGAAGGTGGTGAGGCACTGAACAGGTTGCCCAAGGAGGCTGTGGATGCCCCATCCCTGGAGGCATTCAAGGCCAGGCTGGATGTGGCTCTGGGCAGCCCGGTCTGCTGGCTGGTGACCCTGCACATAGCAGAGGGTTGAAACTCGATGGTCATTGTGGTCCTTTGCAACCCAGGCCATTCTATGATTCCAAGGAGCTGCAGAGAAGGCTAAAATACCTTTAGTTCAATTTTATCCTAGATGCAACAAGGGAGCAGGAGACAGAAATTCTTCTGTCATCAGAGCATCTGATTTATGCTCTTTACATTTAGCTCAGTCCCTCTAGTCCTTTTATGGAAGGTTGTGGCCAAGTCTGTGTACATTAGACTTGAGAAGAGCAGTACACAACAAGGTAATTAATCAGAGTTTGTGGAGAGGGGAGCTGGGGAAGGGTTTTAAGACCAGATCAGCAAAACCCCATTGTGATATCTGTTCTCCACATTGCCTCAGTTCTCCAGGCTTTCTTCTAAAATCACTGGCATGTAGGCCAGCTTGTGTGAGCCCTGGCAGGGGCTTCTGTGGTGCTCAGAGAGCTGATATACTCCATTTCAGATATACAGTTGAATGGCTACCAGAGGGTAATGATGTTTAGTCACTACCAATTGGGACTAGATTTTAATTGATGACCCAGAGGTGAAAGTCTTTATATTCCATTACGTGCTATTGCCTGTATTTTCTTTCTGTAATCCTCTATGCTGTAGTGCAAATCCTTAGAGAAAGGGGAATTAAAGTGGGACTGAAATTGTGCAGCTGCTTTACAGAGAGAATAGATATGTTTACATATAAGTATATATATATATTTAGGGCCCAACTGAAACTCCTTAGTATAATACCAAATTACCAAATTCTGTTATACTCTTAAAATATAGTTTATTGAAACAACTTTTTAAACTTATTTATTTAGGTTGTTTTTTATTAACTTATTTACTTACCTATTTCAGATTTACTGAAAGTTTATGCAGCTCCTAGCACTTTATTGTATAGAGCCTTGCCTCAGAATACAGAAACTGAGCAAAACTAAAAATGTGATCCAGTGGCAACTCATAAGAATTTCTCTCAGGGATCCTAGAGCATCCTTCTAATCAGAAATTTTCCTGTCTCAGAAGTCTCTTGGAACTGGAGTTTACTGATGGGCTAAGAAGGTTGATTTTTCTCCTGAAAAAATAGAATATCAGATTTCATATCTATTTGAGTACTTTCTGTATAGTCTTACTTTGAAAGATTTCTGCAGCAGTGAATGCGTAAGATCAAGGAAGCATTTACCCACACTCCTGGTTGAATACATTTAATATAGCTTATTCTTCATGGGAAAACCACGTATGTTGTCCTTCAGTATTTAAATAAGTAGTATACCTACATGTCTTCTATGACATAATTTCCAAAAGAAGTTATCACCACAGTTTCTCTGCCTGTAAAATGGGATTCATGGTGAGTCAGAAAGACATACTCATGTTTGTGTGGCAACCTTCTGAAGGAAACAGGAATATTCTCCTGATTCTTGTTTATTGAGCTAAGACATGCTTTTGAGCTCAAGCATTTTGTATCTCTTTATTGTCTGGTGCTGCAGCAGCTGGCATATGGTGATTTTCTCAGTTTTAGTTTTCACATGCTGATATTTCAGAGGTGCTGTAGGATCTGTGGTGAACTTGTCTAGAAGAAAATGTTGATGCAAAGAATTACTTGTTTTATTTTCCTTTCTTCTATTTCCTGGTAAGAAATTGGCCTTGCCCATAAGTCTGAAGGTTTTTGGTGTTGAAATGCATGGAAAAACTGCAATACAAATATCTCGTGATTTGGGTCAATAACTTTGCATTAATATTTGCTGTTAGTAATAAGTGGGTAGAGCCTCATGGGAAAGCTGCAAAGATGGAAATGTCTCCTTGTAGACATGTGTTCATGAAACCACGGTCTGCAGCTGACAGAGCAATTGGAGAGGTGTCTTTAAGCTTTACTCTTAGAGCCCTGAAACTCTGTGTGACTTGAAATCCATGGCACTGTGGGGAAACACTGCAAATTTCATATTCAACCATTTAACTGAAGCCAGAAAAAAATGCAAGCATAGCTCTTCAGACACAGTTGAGAAGAACCCTCATGCAAGCTGGAAGGTAGCCTTTTGCTTAACCCCAGGTACTGTAAACTGTTTTAATTATAAATCTGCATAATAAGTTCATTCCCTGTTGTCTAAAGGGACTCACAGAAAACATGAATTTGAGCGTGTAGCTCTGAAATTAACTAAGCAACGTGATAGCATTAAAAAATAGTCCTAGGGAACCTTTATCTCTGATTTTATTTTATATTGTTATAAAGCACACGCTTCAGTGATTTCCTTTCATCTAGTCATTGGGCTGAAGAAATAACACAGAAAAGGAAACCTCTTGAGTAACTGATGTGTACGGTAAATGGTCATTTCAGGAACCATGCACTACAGGCCCCAAACTGAGAGTTTAATTTAATTGGTTGAAATTAAAAAAACATTCATGCCTCATGAAATTATAACCTTTACCCCTTGTGTGTCAGATACATCTGATGCTAGCCTTGTTGTTCAGAGATGAAATCCTTCCACTATTTAAATGGAAGCTCCTATGGGACCTACACAAACATTGCCAACAGAAGAGGCAGGTGGCTCTGATCACTAGATTGCTGATTCAAACACAGCTTAGCAGCACTTCTTTTATAACTTCATGTGTCTGCTTTTATCTTTGCTACTGCATGGGTTTGAAAAATCATGGTTTTTTTGTTTGTTATCAATATGCTCATTTTTCTTTTAAAATTAATATCTTTAAAAAGCTGGCTTTGTATTCTCGCTGGAAAATAAAGTACATGGACAGAGCTCTAGATTTGTGTGTTTCCTGTTGAGAAACTGGGAGTTGAGGTTCAATTTCTAGGATGGCTGGTAATCTGTCTCATTTCACTTGAACTCTGTATGTGACTGTATTTGCCTGTATGTTTTCTGCTGTGTTTTGCCCTTCTTGATGCTTTAGATAACAGTGTAAGAACTTTTTTTTAATTTCTGAATGTCTGTACAGTGCTAAGGGTGATGGCAGTGTAGCCTCCTCTGAGACTGAAGCGAGTGCAGATGAAAAGGATTCACCATGAAGTTTAGATGGGAGGCCTTTAGTGTTTCAGTATGGAGCAGGGAGAGACGTTCTTGGTTTCTGTGTTCTTTCAAATGAACGTGGGGCCACTCTGGGACCTTTAGATTCCTTTGGGGAATCTCACTATTGTAAGTGTTCCTACTGTATTTATGTATGACATACTAGGAAGTGAGATAAAACTCATGCAAGCTTGTAGAGATTTTTAATCCTTCAATAGGAGATCTGCTTACTGAGAAGTCTCAGAAGTCCTGACCAATGTTTGCAACATTTTCCTGCTGAATTTTTGGATCTCGGCACCAGCATATTTGTTCAGTGAGTACTGGGTCCTGAGCTAGTCCAGAACCTGGCTTACCTCAGCAGTTTCAGTGATGGGTTCTCATTATACCAGATCACTTCTCTGGAAGGTTATCAGGCGATGTGGTGAGCTAATTAACCAGAGACCCACTTCTTCTTTTGCTGTTGAGGCACATCCTTCTTAGTCTTTTTCTGCTGAGGCTGTTGACAACAAATTAGAAAGCTTAGCAACACATTCACAAAAGACTAAAAAAAAAATGCTCAGAAAATCAACAGTAGATTGTCTTAAAAGAGGTGTTTGCAAAGGGATGTAACTTTAATGCCATGGCAGATTATCCTCCTCTGCACGGTTGCATCTTTTTCTGAAGCAGTAGGGCTCAAAGAAAAGACTGCTTGTAGTTCCAGGACCAGTACCATTTATTTTGTCTAGCAAGGCATAATGTGTTCAGATCCCAGATATTTCACCTTTCTGTCAACACAACACCAAATTCATAAAACCTGATTAGGTGCTCAAATAGTCTCAAGATCATATGTATCACCAGGAATGTATGGATTGACTTGTAGAGAGAGACTGTAAGCTTATCAACAAGAGCAGCTTTTTCATGCACAGTGGTGCTTCTCACCGCTCAGTTCTATCATGAATAAGAAGCACAATCTTGGTTAATTCTCAAATTCTCTGATGCAACAGGGATTTTTGAATGTTGAAATCAGGTTAGAACAACTCTCTGTCAGCCTGACATAACATTACTGCCAACTTTGTTTATTTATTATTCAAACCCTCTCCGTGTGCTTCCCTCTGGCAAATTTGTCCCAAAGGTCTTACCAACTCCAGGTTGAGATCTCAGGAATGCACCACTGTCACTATGAGCTGCCCATATTTTTCAATGCAACTAAAACAGAGGGTAGAGCCTATGTTTCTGTGTCTCTTTGCTGGGCCGACAGAGTATGGGTGCACATCTGGTTAATGGCAAGGAACATAAACAGGTTTTAATCTCCCAAAGGGCAGTATGCCCCAGAGCAAGGAAACAAATGGCACTCATTGACCAACATCCAGTCAACAGATTTTCCCTGAAAACTGGGGAAAAAAAAGCCCCTCACCATCTTAGTTTCCAAATGAAGAGCACTAAGCAACCTTTTCCCCTTTGTAAGCCCTTATAATGATAACAGAATAAACCACTGTGCTGAAACATTTGGAGTTGTGGGGCTTTTAGCTCCTCCAGGGAGTGGGGCTTTACTATCTGCAGATTGAATCAATCTGCCTTGGAAGTGTGTTGGCAAAAGAACCTGTACACGATAACAAAGTGACACATCAAGAGAAGAGCCTTTACTTCTTTGAGCACAGATAAGACAGCTTTTTAAAAAAGTGAGCAGGAATCAAGCAACTGCAGTCTCACCCAGTAGTGGTTTTAATCCTCTTGCTTGAGACTGGGAGAAAATTTGGCAGGTAGGAGGATGCGGTAAGTCTCTTCTTGTTATCTGCGAGGAGGACAATGCTATTACAAGTAAGGCAGCAAAAGAATTCTTGCCTGATAGTAGAATTAATAGGAGCTAAAGCATAAACTCTTAATTTTTTTTTTCTTACTAGAGGGAGTAAATAAGATTGCCTGAGGCTAACTCCATTGAAACTTGTTTTTCTGTCCTTGATTTGCTTGTCATCAGATCTCCCGCTCACAGGTTGCAATGTTAACCCAATTATATTCACATGGATCCATCCGTGCTATCAGGTTCCAGCCTAGTTTTTTCTTTTGCTTCAAAGCACCATTCTTTTTTGTTCCTTTTCTAGGGAAAACAAACAAACAAACAAACAAAACAACAAACCCCTTTGAGCAGCAATTTGTTTTTAAGAAGCTGATTTTTGTGTGATTTTTGTTTAGCGACTGAAGCTTTAGCACGCACCTTTGGAAGTTGTGGTTCAATGTCTTGGAGGTATGCCCATTTGCTGGAAACCACTTCATGCAGAGATTCATGTTTGGATGTGGATCTCTATCATGTACGTGAAAGGAAATCTTGGAGAGAACTCTGAGAGATTTCCTCAGCCACTGATCCCAGCCACCAGAGGGAAACACAATCATGTGTATTAAGCTGGTCCATCACTGCATGTTCATGTGCATGAAAGCACATTGGACAGCTAATGTACCCCAAGGCATCCCAGTAGTACTTCATGTACAGCCCAGGGGTTGAGCTTCATAAAGCCCCAACCAGGTAGTGTTGAGGAGGCTGCTGGAGCCCAGGTAGACTCCCTCATCATTCTTTTTGTAGCACTATGGGGAGGCTCATGGCTATGTTAGGTGTGCATAAAAAGAGTGTTCAGCATGCACAGAAATAGTCCCAAGCATGGTATCTATAGTGCTTATTTAGTTCCTTGTAATTATTTCCCCGTACCATCTCTGGGACAGAACAGGAATAGTATAAGAATTAATGTTGTCGTAAACACCTGGAGAAGGGTATTAGCAAATCTGTCACAGAAACCTTCCCCTTCTACCTTCCGTTTTATAATAGTTTCAGTCATCAAGGAGGTAATAGTTTCAATAACCAAAGAAACACGTTCTTGCTCTAAAGTGTTTATAACCATCTCTGCTCATGCTGGGCAGCCAGACAAATCCCACGTGAGATGTCAGTGAGCTTGAGAGTTTATTCAGGCTTTGTGCTGATACGCTGGTAGGAAGCCAGCAAGCACCTCTGCTGTGCTTCTGCCTGTGCTGGGGTTACAGCAGGCTACTGGGTAAGTGTTTAGTGCAGGAGCTGATGATGGAGGTGTAAGGCTGCTTACTGGTCCTTGGCAGTCAGGCTGATGGGAGGTGAGGATCAGGGGATGCTGTTACTTCCCTTAGCTGGTGGTAGTGTGCAGGGGAAGAAGAAGAGATACTGGGCATGGTGCTGTGGCTACCAGCTCCAGATGCAAACTTCCTTCACATCCCCACATGGGATGTCTGTGCTAAAGCAAGTAATGCAGCTGGTGTCCACTGAGAGTATGAATCAAATACTGCCACAAAAATGGAGAAACATGATGAGAAGCAAAAGAGTATTTCTGGTGTTGCACCAATGCTGGGAAGGAAAGGGTTGCTTTTATCCTAAAACTCTGCAAAATACCCCCATGGAGAAGCAAAGGGCCTAGAATCTTATTGCGTGAGTTTGGCACAGAGGCATTGCCTGCTAAGGCAGGTGCCTTCAAGAGCACACCAAAATGGGTCTGTGCAATGAGCACGAATCCTGGGGATGCTGCTGCTTTTAAAGCAATTTCAGCAAAATACCCTGCACCATCCCCAGAGCCCCTCTGCTCCCCCCAGCTCTCTTCTCACTGCCTCCCCCTACACACAACTGTTTAATTTTGCTCTGGCATGAAATAATAGAGTGCTGTGTATCTATTACAGATGTAAAGAGATTTAGTCTGCTACAGGTTTCAGTAGCACATTCAAAGCCCTAACAAAGCTGGGTATAATAGACTCTCCCTGCCATTATCCATTCAGCAAGTGTAATAAATGACTCGGCCGCAGCCTGCCATATACCACCCGGCCCAGATAACAGCTGAAAGGAGAAAATTAAATTTTGCTTTTGTTGAAACATTATGATTTATGTATTTGTAATATAGGCTGCGGTGGGCAATTGAAAAAAAAAAAAAAAAAAGATTGCTGAATATACTTCAGGGTTACTGATTGTGCCACAGGCCACTTAGAGTGCTCGAAATGCTGTTCTTCTCTCTGTGCTGCTTAATAATAATAAAATCACACAGATTCCTATTAACCTTTTTGCTCATGGTGATTTTATTTATATATATATATATATTTATTTTTATTTCTGAGTCTCGAGCTTTGGCCATTTACTCTCAGTTTCATGAAAAATAACAGAGTGATGGTTTATGGAGACAAGGCACAAAGTACCTAGGCATGTAAAAATGATGGATGTAGGTCAAAAAATCTATATATCATTTTTAGTATTTTTATAATAATTTTCTTTAAATGGGGTGGTTCCCCCCTTCGCCTCTTTTCCACTGCTGTCTTTACACTTGATGACAAGATATTCTGATATCCTCATCCTTGCAATATCTAGACCTATAACAATAATTAACTTCTCCCACCTTAGAAATATAGAGACAGAAACAGGAGTGCTTCACCCTGTAATTTATAATATAGCAGCACCGTCCCTTAATGTTGTAATCAGGCCTGCAAAGTCTTATCGTGTTGTAGAATATAATGAACTTACTTATTCATTTCAACATCACATTTCATCTTAGTTGTTCTCCACATTACTTGCTTCTCCCTCCCCTTTTCTGGAACACTGGAAAGAACATAGAAATTTTCCCCCTTTCTTTTGCTTTTTCCTTACCTGCTTTAGCTCTCTGCTGAGTCAACAGACCCATCTAGGAGGATGGAGGCTTTTTTTGTCTGAGTTCCCTAGCAATTTAAGCATGGGTAACTTTTAATGTTTTTGTGTATTTTAGTTTTTAATTTATTAGGCCTATTTATGTGACTTATACAAATGTGCTTGAATCCAGCAAAAACAGTTTTTAGAAAAGGAGAAGGAATGGCTGTGGGATTGGAGCCAGAGGGTGCTTTGCCTTTGCACAGATCCTTGTTGCTGTGAGTGAGTGTTCTCAGTGTTGCTACTTAAATCAGGGTTTGTCAGAAACTTTGATCCATAAATGGGATTGTTTCTGCCTTTGTTTCTGCTGGATAGTGGCAATTAGAATCTTGAATTTCTTTTTGCTGACCTTTAAGTCAGCCCACATGAATACTAAAATTGAATTGAAATGCAGAGCTCAAGCAGACTCATCCACTAGTGCTGATTTTGCTTTTCCTGAGGAAAAATATTTTTACTTTTTCTAGGTTTTTTGGTTTGTTTGTGTTTTTTTTGTTTGTTTGTTTGCTTGTTTTGTTGTTGGTTGTTGTTTTTAATAGCTTTTTCTTTTTTTTTCCACCATTTCTCCATTCACATCCACAAAAAGTCAATCTCATGATAAGTCCTACTTTGACCCAAGTCTGCCTGCCTCACTGGCTGCCAGCACTCTTCCAGTGAGTGCTCTTGCTGGAACACCTTAGGAGAAATAGTCTATATTCCATGCAATCTATAAAATCCTAGAAGCTTTAGACAGCCAGAAAAAGAGGTCCTACCTTTTCTCCAGTCTTAGCTTTTTTGCTGTGGTTCTGAGCAGTTCAGTGTCACCAGAGAGGCAGCTGTGGCCTTCCTGCAGGAGGTGGCAGGGGCTGATCCTGGCTCATCCTGTCCTCCACTGTGTACGAGCAATACAAGAGCAGGTTGTGAGCCATGGCCAAGGTTGAAGTCCAACAGCAAAAACATATTATGGCCTCTCAGCATTTAAATTTTTAAAAATCTTGGGTTCATGGGGTTAAATCTCAAAAACCTGCGTGATTTTGAGACCCGTGGAGCCTAATGCTTCTAGTTGTGCATATGTTCTGGAAGTTCAGGTGTGCAGGGGATGTTTTACAGCCAGCTCATCTCTTGATCAGGTATTCTACTAATGCACACTGACATATATTTTGTGAAAGAACATTCAGTCTATTTATTGACCCCCTGCCCTCAGATGCATACATACAGCAGAGCACTCTAGCTTATATTTAATGCCGAAACATTTGTAAGTACTGTATATCCTATGATCTATTGGACTAATGAAAAAGAAGGTTTATCACTGCAGTCCAGTGTAAATCTGTGGATAACCTTACTGTACAGTCAATTTATTCCTTTAACAGGTTTATTCCTTTATCAGGTGTTTGTAGAAGGTTTCACCATAAGTACAGCAGAGACATAATTTGCTGTGGGGCAGATTTATTTGTTTCACAGGGTTATTATTTTAACAGTCTGATAATCACTATGAGTATGTTTCACCATTTGGTATTTCTGTGTGTATATGTGAATGTGTGTTTATTCATTCCCCGAACAGGTTCATTTCCTTATCAGCTATTCATTTTAGAGAGTTTTATTACATATGCAGAGTGTGTGGACTGCTAGAGTGTGGTAATTTTATTAAGAGATTTATTTAATGTCAGATATTCATTTAACTGGAGTTCACTGTAACACAATCGTATGCTTTCACCTGGCCAATTTTCTTTGTATCTCGCTGTTTGTTATAAACAATGCTCCCCCTGCACTACTGCTTCCAATTCCCTTCTTATTGTTATTTATTTCTTTATTTGCAGGGAACTCCCCACCTTCTGACCTCTTTCATTTACTTTATTCAACATTTTCTGGTTTTTTTTTCTGTCTCGGTGTCAGGAGAAGGGAATCTTGTTTGTAGTTTCACATGAAGTGTTTCAATTTTAAAATGAAGATAATTAAAGATTTGTTTAAGAGATGGAGGTTTCAGAAAAGCTGCAGAAATCCAGCTGGGTCTCATGCTGGGCAATATACAGCCCTATTCTTATTTTCCTGATGTCTGGAGTAGCTTCAGGCTGATTTGATAGGAGATGAGCTAGGTGTCTAATCTGTGCTTTACCTTTCTGGGCCTGAAGCTGTCCATAGAGAAGAGCTACATTAAAAAGCTGTGAATCCTCACCGCTCTAAAATGTCACAAATCACAGAGAAGGTGAAGTGTGACACTGAACATCCCAGGGAACTAGGCTGGATGCCCGGGGAGCCTGGACAAACAGGATCTCTACTTTGAATTGGTTGATATGAGAGAGAGGCGCACTGTAACAATGTGTTTTTCCCAGTCCAGAAATCAGTGGAAAGGTCTGAGCTCAGCTAGCACGGTAGAGTGTACTGGAGGCTTCTGGATAATAACATAACTGCATTCTGGATGTTTAGTTGTTTGATTTCTGGTAGAATGGTTCACGGTCCTCAACTAGATTAAAAATCACAAAAGTATTTTTGCCAACTGCTGAGTCAGTGAGATAATGTTCAATGTCAAATTTTCTGAAGACAGTATAAAATCCTGAGCAACTAAAGAAATCATACAGCTGCCTAAGTTTAGACTCAAGTCAAGACCAAGTCTACATTTAACTTCTATTGGATATAAGAAGTTTTGAGAACTGGACATCTTCACAGTTATTTTGAGGTTGACAGTGACCTTGGGTCCTTTACTCATATATATTCTTGATGGAAACCATACCTTTTATTTAGAACTCAGCAGCTGATGCATTTATATCACAGTTACATCTGTTTTTAAATGTTCAGCTGTATCTGTCTTCTAAATAGTTATGTTGATCTCATATCCAAACTAATTTTTAATTCCATACTACTGTCAAGGATTTGTGTTGTCTCCTAGCTTCTACATCCTATAATTTTCCCATCTTACTAACCCACTAGAAACAGTGTTGTCCAAGCCAACCTTGACTTGAATTGCCTTGAAACACCTTGAAACTTTTCAACTTTTCAATGTTTAAGTATTGAATGTTGCCGTATTTCATTCTAATAGAGGAGCAATATAAGTTGAACTGGGTGATGAATACAAGATCAAAACTATTGATGAAGACACAAAAGTAAATCAACGTTTGTCTGTACAGCATAGTCAATTTACCAGATGCAATTAATACAATTTAAACATTAACATGTCCAGCAGTTTAGTTGGAATGACAGAATAGCCTGCTAAAATTCATTGGCAATAGGAGCATTTATATCCCAAATAGAGACATTTTTGAAAGTCTTTTCTGTTTTGAACTGGAAGAGATCACAGCTCTTCAAATATACTTGTAAAATAGAGCTATGTTGAAATACCAAATCTGCACTGAATAGAGCTGAGTCTTGTTTAGTTTTGTCTCTAAGGTGTTCAGTGAATCCATCCTGTATCTATGAAACCTTTCTCTTGATAATGTTTTTGAAAACAATATTTAACTGCAAAGCATTTTCACTCTCACAAAAAAAAATACATTTTCAGAACAAAGAATGTTTAATTGAAAATATTCTTAATGCCTCTAGTCTGAATGAATTTACCCATCAGTTTACTTTTCACTGACTCATTAGTGTGGTATTAAATTTATGACTACGATTTAAGAAAAATCAGCTATGGATAATTGAACCCCTATTGTAAAGAACCATGTCAAAATGTAGTCAGTTATGCTCAAGGCCGATGTTATTTGTTAGATCTCCTCAGTTGCAGTTTTGTTTTCACAGCGCTCATTTATTTTATCAGATATTTTGTCATATTATTTTTGATGATGCCATGCAGCATCTTTGGCTTAGTGCAACTTTTTGAGGATGGTCACTGAGACAAGTTTGCTTCTCTTTCAATAAATCATTAAGAAAGAGCAGGGAAGGCAAATAAAAATAAAAATGGAATGAGGTGACAGGTGTACAATGGAGTGATGGATCCAGAGCCAGGAGATATTTTCTGGCTGTAACATGACCATGATTTTCTCATTACTGGAAAAGACCCAGCCCGAAGGTGGTGCAGATACAGCTGCTGAATTGCATTTGTAGCTCAAGCTGTAGAAATCTGTAGTCTTTATTCTAGGTTATGTCAGTCCACACAGAAGTCTTCCTAAGTGTTTGAATGTGTTCTGTAAAAGAAGACAAAGAAGTGCCTGTGTGATGTACCTGGTCCTGGGAATGAAATGGCTGTGAGTTTATCCAAAAATTTAAAGAAAATTTGCCTATAAACCCATGGTCCTGGGGGAACAAACTGAGACTCCATGGCCAAATCCTTACCTTTATATCCATTCATATCTTGACTTTAAGCAGAGACCAGAAAATATTTTGAGGTTAAGGGAGAAGAGGTCAAAACATTGGCAAATCTCAAAACTCAGCATAAAAATCTCACTGTATAAATTACAGAATTTTCACTCTGGTTGCATATTCACAAGGCAAATATATGACATTGCAATGGTCCATTGAATTCTTTATTCTTATTCAGAAGACAGATGTGTGTGTATGTGAATGTATAAATGTTTGAGGGAAATGATTACAGGGGATTTTTTTTTTTTCTTTTAGCCCAAGTGCTATTACAGTACAGATGAGAAAGACCTTTATGGGAGTATTTGCTATTTTATTAACAGTGAAATACTGCTCCAAACTGCACCTATCTCAAAATTGATTTTGCAATACAAAGCAGTGGTCCTTGCACAACTTCCCTTGGCAGATTATTCGGGTGTGTCTTCCCTGAGAATTTTGGGGAGAGATAAGCAATGAGATTAACACCATGCTTGTTCTCAGGCTGTGATATTTAGATTTGGTATTCATGTGAGAATGAGTGGTAAATGTGTTTGCAAGAGATGACCTCTGTCATGTGAGGTTCTGGCTGCCTTTGGCTTTACTGAGACTCAGAATCAAGCCTTTGCACAAGTTCTATAAAATTTCAGGTAAAGCATGTTAATATTTTGTTTGAATATCCATAGCAAAGAGATCTACAGATTTTTTTAAAAGAAAATGAGAGCATCTTGATTTCTGAAGTTATTAAAATGTTTGATATACTCAAAGAAGCTGAAGAGACCCTTACAATGAAACTAACTTACTATTTTAATACGTATAACACATGTATTACTATAGACAATTGCATATGTTGAATATAATAACTGTCTGCACATAGAGTTCAGGCCAACCTAGGGAGATGTGAGAGTCTGCTAGAATTATAATTTGTACTTGCTACAAGCCTGAGAATGGCTCAGAGCAGAATCTTTTGTTGAGTGAAAGGCTGCTTCGATATTAAGTCTGTTTCAACAGCTGAATCAAACTACAGCTTTGTAATTCCTTGTGATTTACAGTATCAGTTTAAAACGCAAATGTTATTTGATCAGATTTGAGGATGTTAACTTCCACCTTCTATAGCACTTTATCTGCATCTGACCATGTCCTGCTGAATAACAATTCACAAAGAACCTGTATCAACCTGAAGTCATTTAGAAAGAAGAATTATGCAAATGATCTCTCTTTATTTGGCTGTGTGGTAAAAGATCTTTCAAAGAAAAGAATAAGATGTAATTTCAACACACTTAGAAGTGGTTCTTCCAGGGGGAAAAGGAAAATCTTCTAAGAAGCAATTTGTAGCCAGAGGTATTGTGCTTGAATGTATAAATTGATGATTATTTACTTGTGAGCCTGTGAAGGAGAGAGACATATGCCACCTTTTATCAACGCGTAGCTGCTGCACAAAAAGCAGAAATTCTGATGTTTTTACAGTGTCTATTTTCACTTTCATTGCTTGCCAAGGTTGTAATACTGATTTCTCAATTTAAATTGCAAAACTAGAAGGAATCATTTAATGTGGCAGGTTCCTGCTCTACAGAAGCTTGGATGACTGGGATGGCATTGCTCTGTAATATAGATTATATTTTCAAATGTCTCCACAAATTATGAAGCAGTCAGAAAATCTGTTATTTGCACCCGTCTGAAGGCTGGAAGTTTTTGAGATCTGTGCAGAGAGGAAAGCGAGGCATGTACACTTCGTCATGGGGAGAAGCTCTGCTGAACTCCCTGCGTTTGAAATGTTTCAGTACTGGGCTGCAGTCATATTCCCCTTAACTCATCTTCATCTGCCCAATAATAATAGATGATTGTATCTATCTTTGTCTTGATTTGGTAGCAGAACAAAGGCAGAGCTTGAATTTCCAGAAGTGAAAGAGGGCACTGAACCTGTATCCTGCCTTGTGGACATGTTTCATGCAGGTCTGGATGAGGTTGGAATTTTGGAATTTAGATGATTCTCTTTTCCGTACTTCCTGTTGGCTGGATTTTGTATGCTTTTCCAGTTATCCTGGGGGCTTCCTTGTCTCACCCTCCTCCTGTTCTGTTTGGATGCTGGATCTCAGGTGACAGGCAGTGGTTCACACACAATGCTTGATCATGCAGTGGGCATGCGGGCACAGTGGCTGTAGAAAGGTAAATATCAGCAAGTTGCTCGTGGCTAAGGCCCTTACTGCTGGCTGCATCTAGTTTGTGTCAGCAAAAAACAGGGCTTTTCTGTTCACATCTCTGACATCCTTAGGATGTGCAAGCCTGAAGGGGATGTTGGTGGCATAGGAGAACTCCCCATAGAAAGAAAAAGTTTAATTTGAAAATTGTTAAAGATGTTTAAAGATAATGAAATCTCTCTCTTCTCCCTCACATGTAATTGCACATGTAACACCAAAACAATGTTAGCAGACAGGACTCACAGAATCAGAGAATGTCCAGGGTTGGAAGGGACCTCAAGGATCATGAATCTCCAACCCCCCTGCCACATGCAGGGCCACCAACCTCCACATTGCTAGACCAGGCTGCCCAGGGCTACCTCCAATTTGCCTTGAACACCTCCAGGGATGGGGCATCCACAGCCTCTCTGGGCAGCCTGTTCCAGTACCTCACCACTCTCTCTGTAAAGAATTTCCTCCTGACATCCAACCTAAATATCCCCTCCCTCAACTTAAAACCATTTCCCCTCATCCTGCAGTTATCAACCCTTTCTAAGAGTTGATTCCCTTCCCCTCTATAGGCTCCCTTTAGGCATTGAAAAGCTGCAATGAGGTCACCCCGCAGCCTTCTTTTCTCCAGGCTGAACAAGCCCAGCTCCCTCAGCCTGTCTCCATAGGAGAGGTGCTCCAGTCCCCTGATCATCTTCGTTGCCCTCTTCTGGACCCTCTCCAACAGCTCCCTCTCTTTTTTGTACTGGGGGCTCCACACTTGGACACAGTATTCCAGATGGGGCCTCACAAGAGCAGGGTAGATGGGGGCAATCACCTCCCTGTCCCTGCTGGCCACCCCTCTTCTGATGGAACCCAGGATACCATTTGCCTTCTGAGCTGCAAGGGCACACTGCTGGCTCATGTGAAGTTTTTCATCTATCAGAGACCCCCAGGTCCTGCTCCACAGGGCTGCTCTCAAGGACCGCTCCTTCCATCTGTACAGATGCCTGGGATTCCTCCAGCCCGAGTGCAAAACTCTGCATTTTGCCATGTTGAACCTCATCAAGTTCACCTGGGCCCACCTTTCTAGCCTCTCAAGGTCCCTCTGAATGGCATCCCTTCCTTCAACTGTGTCGACCACACCACTCAGCTTGGTGTCATCAGCAAACTTGCTGAGGGTGCACTCGATTCCGTCATCGATGTCACTGCTAAAGGTGTTAAAGCGCTGGTCCCAAGACAGACCCCTGGGGGACACCGCTCGTTACCAGCCTCCACCTGGACACAGAGCCATTGATGACCACCATCTGTCTGCGGCCTTTCAACCAGTTTCTTATCCATTGAGTGGTCCACCCATCAAATCCACATTCCTCCAATTTGGAGATAAGGATGTGGTGGGGGACCGTGTCAAAAGTCTTGCCCAAGTCCAGGTAAATGACGTTGGTATGTCTCCAGGTGTTCCTTGCAACAGGCAGTACAGATGTGATGAGAAGCCTTAGAAACTTTTTTCCTTTCTATTCTGAGAGGACTCAAACATGTTTCAAGATGCAATGATTCAACAAGCTTCAATGCTTGGTATATTTTTTCTTTAAGGGCTTATTAAACTTTTTCTGGATTTGCCCTGAAAATCTAACTAAAACAAGATCCAAATTATCACCAGTGCAGGAGACTTTTTTCTGCAGTTTTTATCTGTGAGAAAAATGCTTTCATCGTGCCAGTTCTGTGATGTGTGGATTGCTGTAGATACGCCACTGTTTAAAGAATGGTCTATTTACTGTTTGGATAGCTTCAGTAAGAGAGGTTTTTTTCTGCTTGGAACAAAGCTCTTCTGTAGCAAGATAAGTACAAAGTGCTTAATAGTGCTTCTCTCTTTCACTCTCAAGATTTTTTCTTTGTTCACTTTATCTCTGCCTACTCATATGTATTTTAAAGGGGACATGATATGCTGGTGCCATATGTTCATATACTTCTAAAAGCTGTGCTGCTCGCATGTAATTAATGCAAGATGCTGATACTTTTAGGTCAGGTAGACCGAAAGCCATCTGAGTTACTGCAAATGGCCTCTAGCATGTGCTCTTTCTTGATAGGAATCTTTTCTGCACTTTTTTTCCTACTGAAATGTAATTTCACACTGAATGCAAGCTGAAGGAGGGGAAAGGATGGAGGTTCTGGGCTGATGCTGGACTGGTCAGACTGACAGGTGCATGCATACGCTGGCCCTAAACAGCTGAGGTTCCCTGGTTTGAATGCATGTGCAGAGAAAAAAAAAAAAAGCTCTGCACTTTATGGGTATTTGGTCACACAACTTCAAACTGCACCTTCTCAAACTGCTTATATATACTACTAACAAGATAACATCATTATGTTTTTATAGTTTTTTATATATTGTTTTGAGGTGGCTAACATTTGTTTTATCATACAGATATGAAACTGCACATCCATAGCTTGCTATCATGTTGAATAGATTAGATACACAGGTATTGTAAATGAAGTAGAGTTCGATTATAACTGTATTGAGTATCAAGAAAAAGAACTGCAGAAATATTTTTCAAAAAGATAGAAAATTATATATACTATATAATATATTATATATATTATAAACACATGATTTTTTTCCACTGTTGTTTAAATATACTTAAGTATACTAATTTTTCATTAAATCTCTTTAAAATGAAGCAAATCAGAAAGTTTTGTTAGTATATTCAAGTTCAAGGTATTAATTTCAGTCCTGCTGACACTGAGATATCTATTTCTGTAAATGTTTAGTGTGTGTCTGCATTTTTCCACTTGGTCAGGGCCTAAACTGCAGCACTGGTAGAACTGCAGTATGCACAATGGGGTGTTAAAACTGAATCCTAGAATAGGTTTCTACTGTTTGTCTTGATGCTAGCTGGGAACCTTTGGTCAAAGTACTTGTGAATTATGTTCAGCAATTTTTATTTACTCCAGAAATGAAACATGAAGAACAGTACATTTGTGTGTGAAGGATCACACAGAACTCAATACTGACTTCTTTCTAATTTTTTTCCCATTTCTTCACCTGTTGAAATGTATTAGGACAGGTTCTACTTCTCAGAAAAGGTCAATGATTGTGCCACGGCATCCAGCTTTTCCCTTCAGGTTCTTATATGTATACTTGTTCATACTTAGTTTACTGCATGTAAATACTTGTTACAGCGTAAAGAAATAAATGTTTGTGGAAGCCTTGTGATGTTTGTTAACATTATTCTGTTTAAACATTTTTAGTTAATACCAATTACAAGAGAAACAAGGTGAGGATGTCTCTTCATTTTGTCCAGAGGGAATGCAAATTAAGCGTGGGTCAGAAGTACCATCTTGCTGTACTTTTTTTCTATTGAAATCTACTCAGTATTCTGACATTTTAATTAAAAAAAATTAAAAGAATTTAAGGTTTCTTTTATGGATTCTTAAATATAAGAATGCACTGATTCTTATATTTACATTTTGTTTGGAAGTCAAAATTCCCTTGGCTTTCATTTAGTCCAAGTTTAAAGTAAGAAACTTGCAAAGCTTTGGGGGCAGCTCTTGGACAGTTGTAAACCAAAAAGAGCCTTTAAGATGAGAGAATTATTTTGAACATGGGGTGTGTGTGTGTGTGTATGTTTGGGCACATTCATATAATCTCAAAAGGACAGGGAGACTTGCAGGTTAGGAGCTGTGCAGGTGTGGATTAGCAGACTTGGTTCTTCCAGAAGCATTGGCATGTGCAGGACAAGAATAACTATACTGTGAAACTTCTATATTTTCCTCATTTGTCTTTAGAATAATTCATTATGTCTTCCACTCATGGAAGCAAGCTGTGGTTAGCCAGGAATGGTCTTAGTAAGTGTGGTAGTGAGAATCAAGCTGTGAGAATCAGAGCAAAGCATCGGGTTTGTGGGTTTGTGGAGCACTCACTAGCTGCTCTTGGTAAAGAGAGGAGCTAGGAATGATATGTGCACTGGGAGAGTTGTCTTTACATGCTGAACATCTATGCAAAGCACTAGAATTCAATTTCATGGTGAGATGAAGATTGGTTTCTTTTCCCAGGTAACAGCGATAGGGTGAGAGTTAGTAGCCTTAAGTTGCACCTGGGGAGGTCCAGATTTTGGACATGAGGATAAGTTTCTTCTCAGTAGAAATGGTGAGTAGTGGCATAGGACAGGCTGCTCAGGGAAGTGGTGGACCACTGTCCCTGGTGGTTTTTATGGAGATGTAACACTGGTGCACATGGTTTAGTGGGCGTGGTGGGGATGGGTTAATGGTCAGACTGGATGACCTTAGTGGTCTTTTCCAACCTTAATGATTCTATGATTCATTTCTGGATCTCAGAGAAGCCATTTTGAGCCACTTACATATTATGTATTAAAGGGTATGCATTATCATCTTGTGACTTGTCCTAGGAATTGTTTTAAACATTGGATTAGTCAAACCAATCCAAAGAACTGCCAGAACTCCACTGAGCTGTTTGCTTCTTATATGCATGTCAGAACGCCTAGAAATCTTTGTAAGAAGGTGGAAGGACCTTGTAGGGCATCCTGGATGCTCCAGCAAAGCCACCTCAGCAGGGTGCCAGGCCCACGACCCGGCAGCTTTGGAGATCCCCAAGGACGAAACCCCACAGATTATCTGGTCTCTGTGCCACTGCTGCCCAGCTCTAATGTGTCGCAGCAGATTTCCATGAAAAGTGCCAGCATCCTCTGCATTCTGCTTCTTGACCGCTAAACAAAGAGTGCAATAAGCTTATCTTAGACAAACTACAAACAGGTGCTTGCAAGCAAGAGCTTTCTCTTTTACATGGGCTAATGTTTCTGTTATTATGCTAATTGTTCCTATTCATTCCTTAGTAAGCCTTTCTAAGTAAGCAGGGATAATTGTACACAATTTAGAGAATTACAACACAACAAAGAAATTATCCCTTAGGTTAAAAAGGTTAGGACATTAATATCAGTGCTTTTATGTGAATAACAAAGCACAACAAAATGTGCAGTCATTTTGTAATAACATCCAACTGGGGGAATATAGTGAGTTATTATGCCTTCTCTTTCCATGCTTTTCTAGACTTCCAGGTTTGGGTAATGATGAAGTAGAGATGGAATTTCTGCACCTTACTCTAATTACAACAGAGGTTTTAAAACATTAATAGCAAAGGTGGCACGGGCTAAATGGTGTTGTACATACTGAATGTTCCACACAGTAGACTGTACAGATATGTACACGTGTGTATGTCTCTTTCTCTAAGTATATACAGACATACATCTATTCGTATAAAAAAAAGGCCTACATTCTTCATTCGTTTTAAAGGTGGGAAGAGCCAACACAGACTTTGATTAATGGGTAAAACCAAAATTCTGATACTTTCATTAGTATGGTATCTTTATGAAGACTTACAGGAGCATTAGCAGAATGAATCATGCTCAGGTATAACAGCCTAAAAGTCCCAAAAGTGAATTCTGTTACAGTCTAAACATGCTGGCTCCAAGTGAAGTATTTAAGTGAGCGCTAGATCTCAAAGCTTGTAGGACCACTTGCATTTTTACAGATCAGTGCTTCAATGCAGCAGGGACAGGAGGGGTCAGCATGCTGTGGAGCAGAGCCTTCACTGAAATACCGCTGAGCAGGAACGAGGACACACTAACTAGGACTGAATGCAGAAGTGGTCTTGTTGCAGGAGGTGGGACAGCAGATGAAAGGTGTGACTATTTAAAAATTGCAGAGCATCTGTGTACTAGTGCTCCTGTGGTCTTTCATGAGTTTCTTCATGCATATCAAGCCTCATGCCACCATATCTTCACTGCCAGTGTTGCCAAGACTAGCAGCATTAGTGTTTTAATATTGCTAACATGTAAGTCTTCCAGCTTTTCTCTACAGCCTAAACACATGCTTTAAATTTAACTTTCAGCTGTATTTGGGATGGCTTCTGGGCAGAGCCAGCCAGTCTTTGTTTTGCCTCAGTTCTCCTGCATTAATGGGCATCAACGAGGTGGAGGGAGAATAATTGTATTTTAGGAGTTGCTTGGAGGCTGTAGTGATAGGTGTTACAGGAATACAATGCTTGTAATTTTTGAAAGTAAATGGTGGGTAATGTGCTGAGATGTGCCATGATGCAATTATTTTTTCTGGTTTTTACTTTAATATAAATGTGGAAATTTCAGTGACCAAAATGTTCGCTTCTAAAAGATAGTCAAGTAATGGAGAGCCCTAGAATGCTTCTGTTTGTTTACAGCATATAATTCAATAAGGATTAATGGGAGCTTGCCCACATTTGGTTTTCTTTCATTGAATGTGATGGAGTTTTGACATTTTTAATTGACTTAGTTTGTACACATTCAGTAATATTTCCCCTTCTTTATGAAAAAAAAAAAAAAAAAAAGAGTTCTCAATGAATACCTAAGCTAATTCCAGATTGATTCTTCAGATGTTCTCCCTTGGAGAAACTACATTCCAACAGACTCCACTTTAGTCCTGGCCCACTGTTGATATTAGAGTTTCATGGTCACCCTAGTGGAGATGGATGCCATAGGGACTGCCCAACTGTCTTGCTCTAGAGAAAATGAAATCTGGTACTACTGAGTACTTAAGAAGTATTTATAAAAAGTGAGGTTAAAAGGAGTAGGACTTTTAAAACTGGTTTTATTTTTTTAATAGTAAATATGAAATTTAATTGCTATTTTACAAATCTTGAACAGTTTTTAAAAGGATTTGAGGTATTCTGTTTTTTCAGGTTTTCTGGAGAAGGTAATGTGGCATTTAAACAGCCTTTATCTTAATTCACAGACAGCAAGAAATAATTGACTGATGCTTCTTTTCTTAAAAGAATGAGGTATTGTCCTGCTTAACTATGCATTTTAATATTTCGAAAGCATTGAAAGAAACTTACCAGAATGCAATTGAATTTTTAGGATATAGGTGATTAGGGAATATACAGATAATTAACCTTTGCAGTTGCTGCTGTTATTTTTGGTAGCAAGTACTAGTAGTGATGTAGTCATTAATTCCAGTCTAGACAAAATGAGCCCAGGAGATCCATGCACACCATATGAGAAACTGCACCAACCCATTCCACCTTGCTGAGCATTCAGCACAATTTCTTGGGGCAGGACAGGTTGCCAAAAGGGAGAGCTGATTCTCCTTTGCTAGGACTGTGCATGACACACTGCCTTCCCATTTATCATCTACTTGTGCTTTTTTGTCTTCCTTTTTAGAGTGGACTTGTGACTCAGGAATGCCAAGTCACTTGGTTAAGAGTTTAATAATGAAGGCTTTCATATAGCAGAGTTTATTGAAGCATTTGTCTTTTAAGAAATAGCAGACTTATACAGAATTTGAGTGTTTGTGTTTTGCAAACACCTCCGAGACACAAAAAAGGAGTTTTCAACTTTAATATTATTTTTTCTTTTACTTGTCTGTTGTTTTTGTGAGCTATTATGCTGTAATGTCATACATTTCTTGTTTTTAAGTTTTTAGAGATGTATTTTTTTTTTTGTTCCTCTACATTGCCTCAAGATATATATTAGATATATAGATATAGATATTTTATACATTTTCATATATATATATATATATTATATTTTTTTAAAGAATTGATTAAATCGAACTGGAACTACCAGATACTGGAAAATACAGCGTTCTTATAATCCAAGGCCCTTTTTGAAGACTACAGAGAATAGAAGAAGTATCAGGAAACAAATTCTGTTAGATGACAAAGAAGTTATTTTCCAGTATCAAAAAACAATGATAGAATAGCAATCTTGGATAGCTTTGATATACTTTGAAGAGCAAAGACTGTTATCAGTGGGAATTCAAGATAAAGTTTAGTGTAGAAAATTTCTACTGACAAATTTAGCAGGCATCAGCACTTCCTATGCCAGAACATATAAAATTAAGTGGTAGAAGAAGGCTAACATTGAAAGATGGTGCACAGGAACAGTTCTCATTCACTTCCTACAAATAGTAGCATTTACATAGATTATTGGAGAAAAAACTAGATCTCTTTTCCATATAGATGAGGGTAAAAAGGAAAGCTGTATTTCGCAGATATCTTGATCTCATGCCTTCAGATTTTAGCCAAGGGATCAAGTCTATCTTTTTAAAAATACTAGATTTTCTTTGAAAGAGTAAAAAAATCAGGCATCCTTTTGGTCAAAATTCTACACAGTAGATTACCTCCAAATGATATATGAAGTACGAGGGACGATGAATGAATGGAGTGAACCCCTGTATAGACTATTCACTAACTATGTGGAAAAGATCCTAATTACGCTAAAAGGAACTCTGCTCTGGAGCTCTGTCAAACTGAAGGCACACAATTACCTTCTTTATAAAGCAATTGGCACATGCATGATGGAAATCTGAGAACTTGAGTCCAAACTGTAATGTTTGAACCCGATTTTCATTCCTTTGCCTGGAACACTTCGCAGTGCCTGGACTCTTGCTGCCTGCCATCCTCTCCCATCTTCTCCCCAGCAGTTAGAAGGGTGTTCAGACATTGTGATCTCCCAGCCTTGGGAGAGGCCATGCTCCAGGAAAGTTTATCACAGCCATTTATCACAAAAGGCAAACAGGAAATTTAGAGGCCTCTTTACCCTCCTCCTCCATAGTGCTCATCCATGGAGCTTTTCTTGCAGCCTCCCGTTCTCTCTGGCTGCAAGCACAGAATGGGTGCTGCAGAGAACTGAGGTATGCATGTATGCTGTTTTTTGTGCTTTGTTTTTGTTTTATAATAATGTAGCAGGTTTCTAATGATAAAGAGTAAACAGCAGTTACTAGCTAGCCCAGTTGTGCTACAACTTGTAGATAATATCTGCGTCTCCTGAATTTCCTTTCTGCTATTAGAATATGTTCTTTCAAATAGCAAACTGCCTATCACTTACTAATCTGGCCATTGTGTAACTAATACAATAAATATGTCTCCTGTAAAGTGCAGTGAAGTAATGAGCAATTTAATGAGTTAAGCAAAGAAAGATAGAAAGTGAAAATAAGAAACCATGGAAACAAGCTCACTAATCCTAGCAGAGTGCCAGCAGACTAATGAAGACAGACGGAGAGTGAAAATGAGAATAAAGAGGAGAAACATCTCACTGAAGGCAGAGATACAAGATATCTGCGCCTTTGAAAGATTCCTGTATTTGTTCTTTGCGCTAAGCTGACATTTCCCCTTTTTATAATTGCCCTAGAATTGTTTTCCGTCAAGGACATTGAGGAAAAAAAGTGTTGTTTGCTACCAGACCCTTTCAGTAGCCTTTGATTTCCTGGTCTCCTACCCTAAATTGCACAGTTTATTGGAAATTCCAAGTAGATGGTAATATTTGGAGATGTTAATTAGCTGACCTTGTTTGCCTTCCTCCCTATTTCTGCAAGATGTAGTAGTGATGAGTCAGCATCAAAACTGCATATCCTCTACACTCCAGCAGTGATGGTTTCCATCACTGTGCCAGTTTTCCTGTTTGGGTTGGGATTTATTTTTGTTTGTTTGTTTTTAAATTTGGTTAAAAAACTGGTTTGTTGTTTTGTTCCCAGATGCCTCACTGGACAAGTTGGTTTCTAGATGTGGATTTCCCATAAATCTGGTGCAGAGACACAGGAACTCCACGAAGGCCTTTATTAGGATCAAATGAATTGCTCTTTAGAGTGTCTATCTTTCACTCTAAAAAGAAGGGAATGGCATAGACTTGGTGCCTAAAAGCTAGTCTGCATGAGTCTACATGGATGCTGTGCATGCAAATCTCAGGAATGAGCTTTAGCTATTTAAGAATCTTGTCCAAGAATCTTGAATTCATCCTGTAGTTCCTGTTCTAAGCAGAAAATTGCAATGGGCACTGATGACAAATAGAGGTCACATTATATTATATTGGCTACTGAATTCCAGGTACTTTCTTCCACTTGGGAAGAGCAATGTATCAAAAAAAAGTGTTGTACAGAAATCCAAATCAGGTGTGATGCACTGTTGAATTTGGAAATTGCTTTATTATCTGCCTTTTGTCTGCTATACTTAGAGCTAGTCAAAATTTCTGTCCAAATTACCTCAGGGAAAAAAATATCTTGCTTGAAAAATATGAAATTTAGCAAACATACTGCTGAAATTTTCTTTTCGTCCTCTCCCTCTTTCTAACTGGCAAAACATATACAAAAGTAAATGAATAGGAAATTAATAACTGTGTCTTTTAAGTCAAACTAATCAAGTTTAATCAATCTTTGTGTAGAACAAAACTCATTTTTAAACATTAAAAAGATTGCCGTAAATCCATGTCCTATTTTTAAATTTATTTTAACTAATTGTGGAGTGGCTGTCATTGAGAACATAACTCTGATCTGCTGCTCATTTTGTATAGCTTAATGGTTCAGCATTGTCATCAGTGGTTCAGCCAAAATCACCACAATCAACATCTGCCTGATGCTACTACCTAATGTTGTGTTAGGGAAAAGAACATTTCTCAAAAGGTATTTAAAACTCTAAACTGACTCATACTGTATCCCTCATTCTTCTTTAAATATGTGGTTTAAATTATTTTTTTTCCTTTTCTCTTTTTTCCCTCTGTTATACAAAATATACAGAAAAGACAGCATCTGTACTTGCTGATGTAAACTCGTAGCTAAGTAAACTCTTCCGTAGCAGTGGTATTCAAGAGGTTTGATGTGTCCATATCCTAATTTAGCATCTGCTACATGCCCACCTTTGGTTGGGGCTGCAATCTGACTTTGTTCATTTTCCTTCTCATGGGCACTAAACTCCCCACCCCCGTGTTTCACAACATAGCTTTTGTCTCCAATACTACCTAGGTGCAAACAGAATACTCGCCTGCAGGCACATCTTGAAAAACCTGTCAGGTAAATGAAGCTGCTTGTGAGAGATCAGTTATAGCCAGCTCAATAGTATGTAATTTAAGACTATGTTTTAGGCTAGGGGTGGGGACTCTCATGTAGTGGGTTAATACATACATGACCTTTAGCTCATCCTGACCTTCCTCAGCCTGAGATAATGTTCCATAACAAATTTATGGTGTCGGTGAGATGATTTGTCAGCCAGCAGAAGTTACGGGTAAGAACAAAAGGGGGTAGGGACTGAGAGGACTCTGCCAGTTGGGAGTGCTGTTTTATTTATTCTCTGCATCTAGATTGTAATTCGTTACGTGTAATGTCTGAATTCCTGCCCAATAGCACTAATAGATACTTTCTGCTTTACTTGCGGTCTGCCTTGAAGATTGTCAGTGGCTCTCCCCTTAGACTATAAGCCAGTGAGAGCACAGACTTGCCTCATGGGCTCTGATCCTCTGCTGCCCAATAGCAGCTAAATTTACAGTGCTCTGTACATTAATAAGTAATAATTCATCCATAAAACAATTTCTTCCCAGTCAGAAACTTGGCAAGCAATGCACAGCTTCAGGGAATTTTTGCGTGAGAAATTTTTCATCATAAATGAAAAGCTGTATGTCCATTCTGGCCATAAATTCGTCAGAAAGCAGAGTCAAAGTAGTTGAAGTTTTAAGTCATTTTTATTTTGCTGTATTTATTTACACTGTGTTAAGATATCTTACAAGAAAGAATTCTATAACTAGCACCTGGTGTGTTTTTCTAGAGAACTGGAGTTTTTTTGTCAGAGCAGGAAATATGCTTAAAGAAAGAATTTCCAGTGAATACTAGCTAGAATAAAAGCAAAATTGTCAGTAGTTAGTTTCCTTTTTTTATTATTTTTATTTTTAATTATTATGTATACATTTATAGTCTTCTCTACTTAATCAAATATATTAGAGTTTCTATGGAAAATTACTTCTGAAGAAGTGGATTCAGTTTAGGTCTTGCAGCCATTCTTGGAGGTATGAACTAGGAAACAGATATGGCAATATGACTTTCTGTGTGAAATGAAACCATCACACTGATCTTCACTGGACTTTTGAATATGGAAATACTGAAAAATAACCTGCAGCACCAATGTTGCAATTAGAATTACTCTGCATGAAGTGTGACAGAGTAAGCAGTGGTGAGGATTTTGAGAGCTGCACTTTTCCTTTCCTTCCTCTTTCCCTTTTCCACCTTTTCTCTCAGAAAAATTTGGAAGAATACATATAAATGAGAAAGAGAAGCTAATATAATAATTAGTGTTACAACATATATTGATTTTGGAAATCAAATACTTTTCTTAACATCTTTACATATGATCATCGAGGTATTTGCTGAAAAAAAAAAAAAAAACCACATAAAAATACTCTTAAAAAAAACCCCACCTCTTAGCATAAGTAGTGAAATGTTTTTTCTTTTTTTTTTTTCATGGTATCTAAACCCTCGTGGTCCTATCAGTTGCTACAAACACCTCAGTTTTCCACAGCTCTTTGTATCATTTAAGACATCGTAGATATGCCACAGAATCAACTGCCTGTCTTAATTCTCTTGCAAAGGAAAATAGTATTAATTTAAAGATCAAATTCGCCTATAGTTTTATCAAATTAACCCTGGAATTATATATATTTGCAATTATAATGGCGCTCTCACTGTGTAATACTGCTACTGAGAACATTAATAAATTATTCCTGTCTCCCATGATTACAGTAAGATATCTTAAAATGAAACCCAGAGATGCAATTAAATTAATGAACTCAAGGAGAAATATAAAGCTATAGGATGTAACAGTGTGAAAGGCTATCTCATGGTTGTGTGAATCTTTTGAGCATTGCATGGGTTTTCATTATCAATAGATCTAAATTCTTTCAGATCCCACACTGACATTAAGGGCAGGGTGCCACAGAAATAATGCTTCGTATTAAGATACATATATACTCCAAAGCTAAGAGCGGATTCCCATTCTTAGACTATAATTTAATGTTCAAAGAACTCGTCCTTATTTTTGAATGCATTCTTCTCTCCAGTTCCCATTTTCTGAAGTTCACTACCGATTTTCTCTCTCCAGAGTCTTCAAGGAAACAGCAGAAACAACTTGTGTTACTACAACATGGTATGAATAATTCTTATTCCTCGATTTTCAGTTTCTTACAATGTAGAGCTTTTGGGAACAATGAACTAAAAATGAGTCTAATGGAGACATGTGATATTGCTGTATTTAGTAGAATCAAAGGTACAGGAACCTTCTTGAGTAGCAGCAATACTGATCGTCCCTGTGTCTGCCCTTGAAGGAAACTGGATTTTTACTATTGTTTGCAATAAGAATAGTTTTTGCAGTATGGATATGAGCCCAAATCAAGTGGAACAAATAGTATTTTATATTTTTATTTTCACCAGTACAAGTCTGTATTCTTGAAGGACTGAGTATTTGGCAGAGGATGGGTAGTGTGGTGTCAAACTGATTACATGCCTACTGCTTACATCTCCTTACGATGGTGCCTTCATAGCAAATTCATCTCATAATGGTCAGAGTCAATTGGCTTTTTGGTCAAATGAAGTTCTATTGTTCTTGAAAAATAGGAAGGATTTTTGCAAGCTCTATATTACTTAAGTAGTTTTTCAGTGCCCTTTGAAATATTTCTGTGTATTCTACCAGTAATCATATATGAAGTGTTTGCTAAGTATATCTGCCACACTCGTTCAATACGATTTTAATTGAATTGTCAATGTATTTAAATTGAAATAGTCAATTGCAGAGGTATATTTACCCAGGAATCCCAACTTATAAACCCAATTTATTTAGTAACAGAAGGAAATCTGCATAAAATTACAGAGGTAGGAGCCCCAAATATTAATGTGCATCTTTTCCTCAGCAGACTGCTTCTTTAAATTGCTCTCAGAGAAAGAATAGTGCATTTATAATTTAGCTTGTCCTGAAGGAGAGCTCTTCTCTGTGGGAGGATCCTCTTTAATTACAACTTCACAGTAATAAGATGAGAAATGAGCAAGCAAGAAAGTACTGCCGGAATGAGACATGATAAATCAGTTTGTCCAGAAAGCACGTTTATACCAGATCTATCACCACATTCAGTGCGGTGCTATCTTTCTTATTTCAATAAGGAAATCTCATGAAGAAATTTTAATTGCATACTATTAGGTGAAAGTCAATGTCCCATAATGAGCAAAGTGAAACCTGCATTTTTTCTTCTTTTATCTTCATGCTTTGAGTTCCAAAGGATTAACACAAAATGATTTGCCCTTAAATTGCACCCTCTTTTTTTTTTTTTTTTTTTCCTTCATTTGTTTAAAGGGTGTAGATTTTAGGCAATTTAAAAGGCACCAAGCTTTTGCTTTATGATTCATGCCTGCAAGTTGAGAGTCAGAAGGGAAAAAGATTCCAATTTTCAAAGTCTCTTATTGTTAAGGGTGACTGGATGGCAGCCTGCAATTATATGATTTCAATGTAACTCATTCAGTAGGGAAGAAGTTGGTTCATAGATGCCTGACTTAAAAGATTGGCATTGCTGTGTGATTAATTTCCAAACTTTAGAAGCATTTTCAACAGCATACAATGGAAGCATGTGACAGTGACATTTTCTGGATTTGTGCCATGATTGCTTTATAATTGAAGTGCTGGGCTTGTGGGGATGACATTGTGATTGGAGTTTCATTTTTAATATAGTGAGCATAAACTAGTATAGGTACAAAGATATATATGCACTGAAGAGTGTGCACATGCATCTGTGTGTAGAGGTGTCCCTGCCGATAGCAGGGGGCTGGAGCTAGGTGATCTCAAAGGTCCCTTCAAGCCCAAATCATTCTATGGGTTCTACGTACATGCAAACATATGCATATGTGATGTTTGGAAGTGTGCATGAGGACTTTATTTTGCAGATATTTTTACAGCATGCTTGCATTTGTCTCTTTCACACAGATGCTTAAGAGTTACTTTTTTTTTTCCTTTCACAGAATGATGAGGCTCATTCTTGAATAAGTTGTAATTTAATGCTTGATTTAAGATATTTAAACAAAGATCATATTTGTTTTGTGAATGAGTTAAATTTGTGAGTTATAATTGCAGCCAAAATTTGCAGTAATGGGCACTCGGAAGTACATTCTCTAGAACAGCTTTTTTTTGGTCCATTGTTTGTTATGGTCAATGGATTTTCTAATTGCTTCTACTTAAAGCTGTGCCAAATCTTCATTATCAGACCTCAAACTACACGAACTTTACCTCCACAGAAAAGAGCTGAAATGAATCAGAAATGAAAACAGAGTACTTTGCACCAGAAGAAAGATGCACTGCATTTCTACATAGATGGACAAAGAAATTGAGAGCGACATTCTGAAAATGTTACCTCAAAAAAAGTATGCAATTTTTGTCTCTCTTCAATTATTTTCCTGGTTTTGAAGCCATAGATTTTATATTCCAAGTTTTTGCTAGAACTATAGTAACTAACAACTTCCTTTAAAAATACAGGCTATTATTTTTGCTGTATTTGTGTAAGTCTGGGAGATAACTTGATGTTATGCTGTAGTTGTGAAGTTTCAAGATTCAAAAACACTGTGGAGGTCATGGAACCAGTCCTCCCAGCCAGCTTCAGCTACAGTTTTGGGTACTGCTGATCTGTGAATAGTCCAACTGTGGTATTTTAGAGCCAATACAGGAGGGTTGATAGGTTGCCAGCAATGTCCTTGGACACACTTCATTTTCCATCCCTTCAGGTATGGAGGGCCCCAATCCTTTCAGCTAAAGGCTTGGGGATTTTTGGATCTTCTGGTTTGTTTGTGAGGTTTCTTGTGATAGAAATTTTTCTTCCTTGTTACAATGAATCTGATCTGAAGCATCACAAGGATCAGATCCCAGAGTCTGAGACTGGGAAGATGTTACATCAGACAATTTGAACTCATCCATTTACAGACCAGTTCTCCAAGATGGTAGTTTAATTGATAAATTATATGGATGGATACTTCTTCAAGCCCAGTCTGAAATTCAGACTATTTTATATGTGGTGAATGAAAGAGAAAGTTTTAAAAGCTAAGAAATGAATTTCTTATGGAAAAGGTTGTTAAGTGCTTGCAAGTTTTCAGTGTTTAAGGTCTATCCAGTGTTAGTTTGATGGTTTGCACTGCTGGCTTCTGAGAGGAAAAAATTAAAACTTGGAATAATTATATGTCTTAGCAAGCTTTCCCTGAAAGCTGGAGAAAAAGGAAGCACTAAGATACTTATATGCTGCCAAAATGCTCTGAATTTGCGTGATGATTGGAAGTCCCATGGAGAATTCACCCAGGGCAATGCAACCTACCTATTTCTGCCATCTGTTTCTCACCTTGTGATGAGAGGTGGTGAGTTGCAGCTTTTGTGTATGACACCTCTTCCCCTTTAACCTTGCACAGCATATGCATTTGTTATATATGTTCCTTGTTTAGCTGAAGTACATGGGAGCTCACCAAGGGGCAGTGATATCTCTATTCATCTGAATCTCACTGCATTTTCAGAGCAACCGTCTACTCAGGATGGGGTCTTTAGGAGGCCAAAATATTATAGGGCTAGAGATTGCTTTTGGCATTTCAGTAAGCCAGGGTCGACTTTTGAGTGAACTCACCAACACCACAGGAAAGTGCTGGGGAATGTGAAACAGCTGGGAACCAGTGTTATGAAACAATAAAAGCTGTTAAAAATGTCAGATTGCCTATCTGGTCCTGGTGGCTGCAGGCAGCGGAGCACAGAGGAGGGAATGAAAAGGCAGGGATTGAGGAGGCTTGCACGGGTTGTTTCTCTCCCTTGGTGAAAGGTGGGTTTGTGTGATGGACACACAGTGCATAGGGGAAATTCTCCTCTCAGTATGAAATGATTGTCTATTTGTTCTGCTTGCAGAGCTCCTATTAATGCCGGTGGGACTCGTAGAAGGAGTTCTGAAAAGGAAGACAAGAACAACTGTGGTTCAGAGATGAGCAATTTGCCCCATAATGAGAAGGTAGTTTTATGAACTGAAATTGAAACTCTACAAAAATGAGTCAGTTTTACAGTCACATGTTCCCAAACACCATTGCTTTTTTTCTGGCACACCTTCGGGGATAGTAGGGATACTGGGCCACAGAGGACATAGCTTAGACAATTGATATCAGAATAAAATGATATTTTATAATCTCAGTCATCGAACATAGCCCCTTTCTCAGAACCATTTAATTCCTGTAGTTTCCAATGAATTACAGTGCTTGGCAATAGCTGACTCAAAATTATTTCAGTTGTGACAAAAACATACTCAAAATAGACTTAAAATACAGAATAAGTGATAGCAAGTATTAGAGATTTCCTGTCTGATTTCCTGATGACAGGAAAGAGAAACGTAAATAATGGGCTTTCTGTATGTGAAAGCAAACACATATGAACTCTTTGGTAAATAATGGCTAATTGTCAGTGGAATAGAGTGTTAATGCAGGATTTTATGCCAGTTTTAGTGTGTGTTAATAGTACTAACAAACAGAAAATGCAAATTTCTTACAAAAGGAGAAATGTACTTTATGTTGCAGTAATGCGTAGTGGTTCTAGGCCCTCCTTATGAAAAGCACTATGAACTTTTTGAAAAGACAGCATATAATCTTTGCCTTTGCCCACTTAGTGCCTGAATAAGTGAAAACATATCTGTGTTTCTATGTGGTTATGAATTTCTGGAGTATTGCATTTCAAATGCAGTAGGCTGATGGAGGCTGGTACTGTGTGATGGCTGCTCACTGGCCATGGTGTCACAGACTGTGAAAGCATCTGGCCTCGGTCCAGTTCCTGTTCTGTGCCATGTACTGAAAAGAGCTGTATATTCTGTGCCACTGCCTATTTCCAGAGTGCCACAAGGATGCAGAGCTTTGTGAGGCTCTGACTGTGTCTCTGGTCCAAAGAACATCCTAATCCAGTCACAGAGCAAAAAGGAGACTCGTGCAGGCTATATCCATATTTTCAAATCCACTATTGAATGGGGTTGTCACTGCGATGTTAGAAGAGCTTGCTAGGGGCTTGCCAGGATGTATGGTTTGAATGAGTACAGTTGCTTGAAAGAAAATCTGCCTTTACAATACATGCTAGGGTTTTATTGAATTGCAAATGCTTCTAGGTAACTGCAGTCCACTGTGGCTGTTTAACTGTATTAAGGCTATTAGGCTATTCCTTAGTTCTAAATGCCTAAATTTTGACCTCTCCGTGTCACATTCTCTTAAGTCTTTACTGTTACTTTTTTTTTTTTTTTTTTTTTTTTTAAATCTTTGAATTTGTTAAAATCACTGCTAGTTTGAATGCATAATTATTCTGACCTCTCTCTGAAGTCTACCGAAATTCTATGCAATCAGCAAAACATTTTCCAGAAATAAATCTGTGATTGTCTTCTGGCAGCAGTATGGAAAACTAATAGTTACATGATATCGTGGTGCCTATGTCATTCTGCATGTAGTTAATGCACATACGCAGTGTCTTTTGTTTTAAAACCACCTAAGTTAACTGTATGTACATGGGAGAATCTGCTGAGTGCAGGAGGTACAAATTCTTGCAACTGCTGTATTTCTGATGTGCTTTGGAGGAGTTGGTTAGATAAAATAGTGTGAATATAATGTCGGGTTTATTTCCATCTAAGGATCAAAGCCTTTCTTTCCCCGGAATCTAAACTTTAAGGGTTTTCTGCAGCACCTGTCTACATAGTATGGAAGAACCTCTGTGACCCATAGAAGTAGAAGAAGGCATTAACAAATAATGGCCCGTATTTCTTTAATCAAAGACATCCAATCGTGTCTGTGAGGGATAGCAAAAAGAAAAAAAAAAAAAAAACAAGAAAAAAAAAAACCCAAATGTTTTAAATACTGTGTGTTAGCAGAAGAAATACTCTTTAACCACAGATGAAGAACTCCTTCGAGTCTTGATCATGGTGGGACCTGCGAATGTGAGCTAACCTCTCCAAGGTGGAAGGAGATTACACCCCTGAGGATTTCTTGGCTCAACCCATCCTCACACTTTGCATACCCACTTTATCAGCCCAGTGACCCACTGAATGCAGAGATGGAAGCTTGGTGTTGTCTGACCTTTTCAACTGGTTAAAATGCTTGGTTCTGGGCTTAGCTATTTGGATACCACCATGACATTTTGAATTTAGGATGACTACATAATATCAATTAAAGTGACAGTGACAGGCCTTTTCTTGTACAGCTCTTTAATACAAGCTGTAAGACACGGAGGGACTTGGTGGTTTCTTTGTGGCTCGTTTCTTTTCCAGTCTCTGTATTTTCAAGTAAGGGGACACGGTCCCCTGCCAGTAGATGCAGGCTATTTAAATGCTCCATTGGAGAGGGATTAAAGTTTATGCAAGGTCACTGGGGATGTGATAATTATAATCACAGGTTTTTGGCTCCACAATGACAGCCATTTGTTATTTTCGCTCGAGTAATTCCTGCAGCTTGGAGCTGTTGACAAGCGTGCACTGATTTACTGGCCCCCCCAGGTCCCAAGGCAGTGTCCGCTCTGAAGTCTGACACCCCTGCCTGGCTCCTGCTGCTTTCAGTATCTTTTCTGCTGTGAGCTGCAATACCGACTGAAAATTGAAGAAAAATATTGTGTTAGTTTATAATGGGATCAGAGAGGGAGAGACGTGGGGTTGCTGAGTTTGTTACTACTCTGCAGCTTCCCCACTCCCCTTCCAAGGCTGAGCATTTGTTTCTGTGTTGTGGGGGGATTAATAAACTGCTGATGTGATTTACACTGTAAGACTATTGGGGAAATTTTGTGGTGGAGAGGCCTTGAGAGCTTGGATGCAAAGATCAAGAGAAAAAAATCCATTCTTGTGATAAGCAGATCTCCCTTCTATCTCTTAAGCTTTCTCATCTCTCTTTCCTTTCTTTTTGATTTATGTTGTCTTATTTTTTTTGTTTTTGCAATCAGAGGTAAGAGCATTTTAATACATATTAAATGGTGATAAATTAAGAGTAGCTGATTGGTTAGAGCTGATATGACATTTGTCTTTATGGGTGAGGAGATTGATAACTCACGAGTGGTGTGAAAAATCAAGCAAAATCACTTAATAGGGCATCTGTTTTTTGGATGAGCATTTTTCTTTTATGCAGGCACATGACTGCCATGGCAGCTCTTTATATTTTGTTTATTCAGCTTATCTGTTCTTTCCTCAGGCCTCCAATTTTTTCACTCCTTTCCATCTCTAAAACACCCCAACCTTCTCACTGTGGATCTAATACACAACCTTTCTCTCTTCCCTGCTGAACCTTCAACATCAACTCTCCTTGCTTGAAGCTCAAGCTTCCTTTTGCTTTTCTTGAACACCTTGCAAAGTCTTACATCTGGAGTACCATCTGTGTTGTCGCTTAGCACAAACCAGGTAGGTTGAGGACACTTCCAGGTGTCCCTAGAAGAAATGATGGTAAGAGAGCAGTTGGGAAACTCAGTTTAATGCCTGATGTACATAGAGGCTTTCAATTTTTAATAGTTGCCTCAAAGCTTTGTTTCAAGCAGTTCTTGCCCATTCCTAGTAGTCTCCTCCAGCCTTTCTAGCCTCTCCAGCCTTTCTGGGTACAGCTTTGTTGTTTCCTTTGCACTATTTAGCCTCAGGTTTCTTGCTGTTACCTCTCTCAGTATCTGCATATTACAAGATCTCATCTACTTTTCTACACGAATACTTCCTTCTTCTCTGAGATATTTGATACAAAATATTATTTCTCACCAGCCACCTCAGATTTATCAGAGCTCCCTTGATCATGTTTGCTCAGAATGATGTTTTTGTGTGTTTTTATGCAAGATATTTCCCTGAGTGCTCAGACAAAGGATATCAGGGCTCCTACAGACATGGGTCTGAAGGCTCTGGCACAAACTCTCCCCAGGCCAGGAGCACATACAGTGTCTGATCACAGACCTAGTATGGTCTGACTGCACGTGGGAAAAAAATAGCTTTGTTTTCCTGGACAAATCAGAAAGTCTGGCTGTCCCCAAAGAATAAATGTCCTGCCTCCAAGACTCATGCTTCCCTCCCTTGCCACTTACCTACAGTTTCTTCTTTTGCCACTGGTCTCTAGCATGTCATCTAGTATGGACTAGGCATGCTTAACAGTGTTTTTCGTATTCTTTTCCTTGTAACCTTCTGATCCTCATCTGCCTACAGGCTTTCATTGTTTCTGCTTAATGTTGCACTGTAGTTTCCAAAATTTAAATTCTACACACATGGAACTTCTTCTTTTGGATAAATTACTCCAAGTGTTCATAATTTGGACCATGAGTCTGCTATCAAGGTGAAAAACATTTGATTTGCCCTTGAAGTTTAATTTAAATTTTTTCTCCCATCTCTATTTTCACTTTTAGTGCAATAGTAACATTTCCACTTATTTAAATCCTGCATCTGCAGAAATTTTTATTTGTTTTATTTTCTTCTGAACTACTGTAACCTTCTGTGTTTATCTTTGTCTTCAAACCTGACCCCATTTCACTGTGAGCTAATTGAAATAATTTAGAAAGCTAAGTAGACAAATATGAGGTAAAAGGTAGGTCTACTGTTTGTTTTCTTTTTTAACCCTTGCTTGGTTTCATGAAGAACATCTTTGTCAGAAGCATCAGCAGAATACATCTGTATAAAATGTCCAATCCTAGGCTGAGTGGGAAGTCCTTGCTCTTCCGCAAGTCCTTTTTGTTTCTAAATAAAATATAACATTTTAGGAATTTAAATAAAGAAGCTGTTTTTAAAAAGTATTTAATACTTCTGCAAAACTATGTTCTCTGATGCTGTATTGCAATGCCTATGGTAGTGGGACAAGAACCTGTCATAGCTGTGCAAATGACTCCAGCTTTCTAGCACATGAAAAGTTGTTACCAAGGGGACAGTGATTGACTGTTTTCTGTTGTTTTTTTGGTTTTGTTTTGGTTTGGTTTGGTTTTTTGTTTTTTTTTTGTTTTTTTTTTTTTGTTTTTCAATTGTACCTCATATCCAGCAAGACCTTGGCAGAATTAAATGAAATGATGACAATTTAAGTTACACCATATAAAGTACTTTCCAAATTTGAGGACAGGTGATGATGCAACAGCTGAGTTACCGAATCCCTACTTTTGTAGGTTTTTACTATTGGAAAGTGAGGAGTGATGGGTTACTTGTTCCTGGACCAGAACAGGGAGAAGGATTAGATTTTTGTTTGTCTTGTTTCATCTCTGAAAAGGCTCTTTGCCTTTCTCCACCTCTGTTCTTGTAGGGCCTGTCTCAGGGAAAATGATGCTTAGTGCTATTCTACTTCATTTCCCAGTGCATCTGTGCTGGCCAAGTAAGTCTGCTATGGGCTCCCCAGTCCTGAGTGATACAGTGTAGACAAACTGTGCTATATAAATGTAAATTTCAATTCATTCCCTTCATTCATTCAACAAGCTATCCACACAACCTTGTCATTTCAATTTTTCACACTTTTTTTGTGGGAATCCTCTGTCTCAGTGAAGTCTCATTTTCTCAGCCCAGTGCCAAAGGTGACCATTATGTATATTAGAATACAGTCACTTTTTTAAAAGTAGTCAAACATAATGAGAAGATGGAGAAAGCCATTTGAAGCCTCAGTCAACCTTCCTGCTCGCTTCATTAACCAGCCTACAGCCAAACAGGTACAGCTGCCATTACCACCACTGTCCATGTACCAGTATGCACCCTGACAGCAGTATTTTTCAGACTTATTTCAACACTACTCAGTAAAAACACTGAAAAGAAATTATTTATGTCAGAAATACTCATACTCTAGAATTCTTAAGGAGAGAGAGGAAATTCATTACAGAAAAATGATCTTAAATCCCCACTTCCAAAAAGAAGAGATACTTTTGCTTTCACTCTTCTGCTTAGGACTTTCTCTCCCACAGATTCAATGTAGATTTTGCAGGTGAAAGAGCCCTTGTGTGTGGTTACATATGCTGTTGTACAGAGGAGAAATACCAGTTCTTACACATGATTGTTAGTAACATTCCAAATTGCTAATCCAACACTTTCATGATGAAAATGGAAAAAAAAAAAAAAAAAAAAAAGGTCCTTCAAAAGCCACTTGTGGCATTTCAGGTTTCTATTGTAGTCACCTAAGTGCAAAAGAGATAATAATTCCTGAGGCACTTAAAATGTCACTGTCGTTGTTTTGACTAGTTCCAGATTGGCCATCACCTTTCTGGAGTTACTGAGCTTCTTTTTGACATGTTTCTTTTGTAGATATCCTTCCAAACACCTGGACTTTCAAAACATCCTTCTGATATATTACTGGTTTCATATCAAATTTGTCTATTTATTTTATCCATTTGTCCTTATAAGGAACAATCATCATGATATATCTTAATGTATACATGGTTTGGTCAACTTGCAACCCCTTCTGTATCTACAGAATATTACCCAAGATGCATAGGTTGTTACCTCAAGAATCCATGGGAAGATTCTGAATCTCTATGTATGCAGAGTTAGAGGCACTTTGATCTACTGCAATGCAATGTCTGTTTTTTCTTTCAGTACAATTTCTCTGCTGTCTGAGACATTTCTCCAACATCTGACTCCTGATCTTTGCAGAGTTGAAAATTATCTTCTTATTTATCTTAACCTCTCGTGCAATCTCCCTTACTGTCTCTTTGTCTGCCTAATGTATTAATTTTTTCTCTTTACACTCTCTTAACTTCCTTCTGCAATCTTTCTAGTCCTCCTCTCTACCTAATGTTTTACAGCTTGCATATGCCTCTTTCTTAACCTTAATTACTTTTTGCACTTCCTACTCCTAGTGTATTTATTGCTTGATAGCACACATAAGCCTTGGCATATATTCATTTATCTTTGAATGTTTCTCATTTGCCTTTGGTTTATTTGGTAGTGTTTCTCTATACTCAGCCAGAAGTCTTTAGTTTCAAGATTCACCCCAAGGAGTGCTTCTTGGGGTTTCATGCAGCAATTGATTTACAGCTCCTTTGTTTAGCAGCATTGTTAAGAAGGCACCATGCCATCAGTGAGAGCCTTATATGCTACTCTGTTGAGCCAGTTACTCTTCCTTGCATTTATTAAAAATAAAAGCTGGCAATGTAAACAACAAAGTGGGTGTTAGCATGCCACATGCCATGCTTTTATTTGCTGATTTGCTGAATCTTTGCTGAGAAGATTGATGCTTTGCTCTCTTAAAGGAAGTTTAAACTGATAACTCTATTACATTCTTTGGTGTTACCTGTTTTTGGAGCTACTTCAGAGGTTTTAATCCGTGAAGTCAGAACCAAGAGCAGTTTTTCTTTGTACTAGATTGTCATACTAGAATAGATGAAGGTTCTGAAATGGTCTCATCCTCCAAGTTCTTTGTTATTCATGTGTGATTCTGAGCTAAAGAAAAGTCTACTTCTCTTTCCTCCTGTGACAATTAGTAGTGTTGCTAAGCTCAATACTCAAAAGATGAGGTTGGCTTAAAATAATTTCTTTCAATATAAACATGACTGTATTTTGATTTCATTTCTGAAGAATTCATCTTTTTTGCTTTGTGCATTTCACTGTCACATTTGTACGCTGTTCTCCACCTCTGTTTGGAAAGGGTGTTATTGGAAAAATGGTGCATTACAAGCAAATTGCACCATAAAATAACCGTCCATATCGTGGCCAGACCCATGTCTGACAAAATGGTATATGATGTTTATGGCAGGGGGATGTTAGTTAAGATTTGCTGCATTTTTGAGTATGTCTGCTCCAGATTTTATACTGATTTCCGTGGAAGAGGAAACATGGATTTTAAGTTGCAGAATTAGCACATAAAGAAAGTCAGTTGCTACTCTTCTTTATGGTGCTGCTGTTCACCCTTCTTGAAGAAAACCATAGGAAAACTGATGGATATATTTTTAATTTTTTTTTTAATAGTAAATTACACTAAAACTCTCTCTGATGATGTTACCCATCAATTTAGTAGAAGATAATCCGGGGAAACAAAAATAAAAACTGACTTGGAAATCCACAGCTGGTTTATAAATTGTCGGCTAAAGGCAATTTGCTCTCTTTGTCTGCTGCGCTTACCCAATTGCTACTGAAACTAATTGCTCTTTTCTGGGCATTCTTCAAATAAAAGAAAAAAAAAAAAAAAAAAAAACAGAAAACCAAAATATAAATTAAAAAAAGTGTGTGCCAACGTGAAACAGTGAATTCTAATCAGAGCTTCCTATTAATTATCGGCCTCTTATGGGAGAATCGTGTCCAGCACACAATCCTAATTACAAACAACAACAGAAACACTGGTGATGACAGGCACAAGGTGGAACATTTTCGAGCTTGGGTGGTGTCAAGGTCTTTTTCAGGTCAGATCCCTAGCAGCTGATCTAGTTCTGCACTGAGGGTGATTCAAAGGTTAAGTCGTATACTAAAGGGTTGTTCTGGTCAGACACATAATTGGAATAACAAAGTCAATATATGTTGCTGGTTGTGGGACACAATCTTCATTTGATCTCTCACACGGCAGATTAATTAAGTGTTATCAATTAATGGCCTGGTAAAAGTGAACACCCTGTTAGTCAGTTTTGCAAGTAATGTCAAGCATATGCAAGCCCTGGGGGGAGGGGGGGAGGAAGAGATGGGGGAATTGCCCCTGAACAGCACAATTGCTTTCAAAGAGCTGGCAAACAAAAAGTGAGGGAAGGTACATTGCAAAAAGTAGCTACTAAATAATAATAAATACTTTCTTTGGCTTCTCTTTTTAGGAACACTGAGTTCTGAATGGAAATGTGTTTGAAATCGTTTGATCAAGCTCTTAGCAAACCTCTTTGTGAGAAACATTACTCTAACTGTACACCAGCATATACCAGAATACCATGAGCATCTTGCAGGGCTGGGCAATGTATTACCCTCACTGAGGGGCTGGGAGGCTTTCCTTAACCCTGCTGTGACTACTCAGGTGTACAAGTGCACATCAAGTGCTCCTCGGTCTGACCTGGAACTCCGCAACCAGGATTAAATGATGGAGCCAATGAATAGGTTTATGATACTTAGGTTGTCTATCAGAGAGAAGTGGCAAAGGTGTTTCTAGAAAGGAACAGTGCAGTGCTCTTTTTGTGTGTGTGCTTTATCCTTACCTATCTAATAATGTTTGCACTTTGAAGCTTCTAGGGCTTGATTTGCAATAACTTAGTCAAGCATGAGAATCTAATACTGAACTGCATTTATCAAAGTGATGTTTTGGGCATGAAGCAGCGAATGGCTTCTTTCAACCTACCCAGCAACAAGTACTGAGAGCTGGAAACCAAGTGATCCTGTCTGCTGTTCCTTATGAGGAACTGCTTTAAGTTTGTCAGTGCTCCAGCAGCTACTGTTTCAGGAGCTTTCTCAGGGAATGCAAACAGGTATTGGGATTGCCTTCAAAAACAAACTTGAGAGGTGCGTTATTTAGAGGAAGTCTGTGTTTCTTTCTTATATCATTTGTTAATGATATTTGTTAAATGTTAGTAATTGTTCTTAACGTATATTTTCTTGATAGTAGTAAAGCACTTCAACAGTTTGATTTCCTTCAGTTCATGCGCCAAAAACAACAGTGGAATTTGCGGTGCACAAGTTCTGTGTTTCATGCTTTTCAGCAGTTTCATTTGTTGACTTGATGTTTTGAGTTGATTTAATTGTAGTCCAAAATAAATCTTAGCTCTTTGATGATGAAATCAATGTAGGATGTAATTATTTTCAACATTCTCTAGTACCCTGTTTATCCGTCCTTCTCCTTCCTCTGAATTTTGCCTGTTACAGACTTGTTAAATGCTTTTCTGTGCATCTTTGTGGGTTTGAACTTTGCCTATGATGGTTCCTAATTTTGTAAAATTTTCAGGATACTGTAATTCACCAGTAATGCCCACATTGAATGTCTAACTTGCTATATATACAACTTGTTGATACCTTCTGGTGGGCTGAGTGTTAGGTCATGGGCACATTCTGAATAACCTGGCTACAGCCAGCTGCTGCAGGGATTGCATGAATCCTTCGATGCAGACTCCAAAAAGAGCAAGTGTATTTTAGACCAAGTTGGGCCCCTGGTTGGAATAACTGAGATGTATTTTCCCTTTTCTTCTCTTCCTCTCCCAAACATTTCTTGCTGTTTTTCTTATCCTTCTTTGCTAAGAGAGAAGCATCTCCATGGATAGGCCTGGGAAAGATCTCTGCATTCAAAATGGCAGGGACACATCGACCCATGGCAGGCCAGGTACAATTATCTATGTTATTCATGGCAAAAAAAAATACTTTGAGATTATCAAGCTAGCACAGTTAGCATGTGTTAAACTAATTAAAATTAAGTGTCTGGGTTTTCTGATGGCCTGAAGCAGTACCCATTCTACTACCATATAACTGCTGTTAGAAGTAATTAATGGCCAAGCATTGATAGGAGAATTCCATCATAGTACCATCACAACATTTTTGGTGATAAAACAATTTAGTTCTTCCTAAATAACTCGGCTTTCCAAATTCTTTGTAACCATTTTGGTTACTGAGCAATATGCATGCCTCACCATCTTTTTCATGATATGGTTTGATGGGACATTTTGTAATAAATTAACTTCTAAAAATGCATTAGCAAGCTGCAACCATAACTTTTAAACAGAATAGTCTTCCTTGGATTTGTCTACATGATTAAGCATCAGGGTCTATTCCATACATATTGTTTTCTATGTCTTAACAAGCAAAAGGAACAATTCCCCAAAAACTCACTTTTAAAAATATTTTTATATGTGATTTGTTGAAGTTATCTGATGAATTTCAGAATGACTATATGTCTTCTTGTCTTCCTTTAACATTATGTATAATAGCTGTGGTTGCCTGTATTTTTCCATGTTGATAAGGTGAAGAATGCAAAATTTCTGCGGTCTCCATTTGTTATTTGGTACAAAAAGGATAATACCTTCTCTATAGCATTTGGTATTTGTTCTATGTTGCTTTACAACTTACCCCTTTTCCTTTCTGTTTGATTGTTTCATTGGCCACGTCCATGAGACAAGATCTGTCAGTATTCAGATAGAGCTGTCATTTCTGCAAATACATTTCCTACTGGTATTTCAGTGTTGATAGAGTATGGCTGCAGCATCAATACATGCTTCCCTGCCACACTGCTTGAATTCTCCAGATTGAAGTGAGCTAGGGAGAACATGGGTAAATATCTTCTTATTTTATAAAATGGTGTAAATTGTGGGTGGGTGCACTTCTAAAACTTGCAGAGGAAAGCCGAACTAGTAAGGTTTGCAGGTGGTCGAAGTAGTAAAAACCTGAAGGTCAGTACTAGGCACCTGTAAGCTACTGCAGAGACTTGAACTCATTGAAATTTCCTGCTGCTGCTGCTGCCTCATCCCTGGAAAAAGCTTTCCAGTTGCTAATGGCCAACAACACCAAAATACTGCTCTCTGAATGTCTTGTAGGTCTTAAGTTTATTATACCATAATATGTTTAGTTGTTTGTTTTTTTTTTCACATGAACTTCTATGTTTTATGATGGAAAGCTTTTTCAAAGATCTTCTCAATAATCTCATCTGTGATCCTGAGCTCCATCTGGAAAAATGGTCCACTGTCTCTTTTTTTTTTTTTTTGTACAGTTTGAGTGATGTTCTCTGAAATGCGGAGAATAGTTGGTACCTTTGAGTAAAGCCCTTGACCCTTACAAGCAATAGCTGAGCACAGAGCATGTCACGTTTCTCCACCCACTTCTTTGGTAAAGATCCTCACACTGATATGCTCCCTTGAAAATGGCAATGAACGTGCAGTAAAGGAAGATTTTTATTGGTATGGGACAGTAGTACTATTGGCCATTGCAAAGAATGTCACAAAAGAGTTAGTTTTCTATGCTGTTTATCCAGGAAATCCATAGAGTTTTATTGTATGCACATCTTCCTTGTTTTCTATTGTGCCTCATCAGAGTTCCTTGCAGATATTTTTCAAAGAGCTAAATTTGTTTTTCTTATTTTTGCATTAAACAAATAACTTGGCAAGGTGAGCAACAGAGAAGTTAGTTTCTGCGTCAAATGCCTAATGCCTACATTGTCAGAGCAATGGAAACCCTCACACTTACATATATGGTAGATAGGTGAACAAAAGGAGAGATAAGATTTTAAGAAGTGAAGAAGAGAATCTCCTACTTCCTTTTTATTTGTGTGTGTGTAATTGCTTCAGTGTGGTCAGATCTCACTGCCAAAGTAGAAATGGACAGCTTTGATTCATTTTCTATCAAGAGAACTGGATTTTTGACAGGGCCTTAATTCCATTCAAAAGAAAGCATGAAGCATGATAAGTTCATGTTCTGAAAGCACAAAGTGAATTTTTTTATTTATTTCTTATTTCCAGTACCTAAAGACATTAATGTCTAACCAAACTCTGAGAAACCCTTCCCTGATTCAAAGCAGCTACTTCTATTGCCTGCAGGCATTCATGTCAGTTTGATAATACCTGGCTGCTTGTCTGAATGTGTATAGACATAGAGAGGATGTAGGTTGTGAAGACTCATTTTTCCCCTCAGTGAACGGCACATATTTAGGCTGCAAAAAACCTGCCATCCTAACAGAAAAAAAACAATCCAAGGTCACATGTTCCTTTTTATTCCTAGAAGGACCTGTGTGCTATGGATTTCACTGATGTCATTGCTCCTGTTCTTGTAATAGGGTGCTATTTCATCCAAGAAAGACTGGGAGAATCTTGTCCACCAGTGAATTACTGATGCACATGCTCTGAGAAGACTGTGTGACCACTGCAAGCTGCAAATCTGCAGTGCTCATTTCCACTTTCGTATGAAACATCCATTATCCATATAGGTCAGACCCAGCTTATGGGAAACTCAAACTTCACAATGTCTTAAAGGCATTTGAGAAATACAGTGTTTCTGAACTTTAAATGCAGTAATACCTCTAAAATTGGCTAGTCAGGTTCTGAATTCCTTCCAGAATTAATATTTGTGTCAACCTCTTATTCCTTAAACTTTTCATCTGTGTTATGCTGTCCAATGTCTTGAATTTCATCTCCAGAATTTTTTGACAGTTCTTAGGGACCTTACAAGGGGACTGAAAGCAGATATCTTTTCGGTTTTACATGTCACATGAGTGTAAGGCCAAATCTACCATGTAGACTTTCATGAGTTTTGTGTGATGAGGTTTGCCCATCAGTATTTGAGGTATGCAGCCTAGGCAAACCTAACCAAATCTACATAAATTAGTACACGAGAAAAACTGAACGTAAGCTGGCATCAATTATTAGTCAGTGGTAATAAAATTACTGTAATATTTGGAAATAAAATTCCTCTGGTATTCTTAGAACTACGTTTTGGAAGGACCGAGCTGTCAGTGTTTCTATACTGGTGAAGTGCTCTAATTGTATGTAGAATCTGAAGTTACTTTCTACATTGATTTGTTTAAACTGTTGCAAATGTCTTTGTGCATACTGTCATATAAATGTAAGCCCTGTGTACATTGTTTCAGCTTAAATGAATTTATTTCTGAATTAATCTGAACTGAAATAAAGCAGGCTCAGTTAAAGCGCATCTAGATCAGTGCACACGGCATGGGAAGCAAACTAGAGGAGCTGGAAGCCATCCTGCAGCAGGAAAACTATGGCTTAGCTGCTATTACTGAAATATGGTAGCTCTCTTTCACAACTGGAGTGCTGCTGTGGATGCCTATAATTTTTCAGAAGGGTAAGGCAAAGAAGGAGGGGTAGTGGTGTCGCTCTCTCTTTTAGTATTTCAATGTTGTTAAGCCTGGGGCTGGGAATGATAAGTTTAGGTATGAGAAAGGATCAGGGGGAGGGCCAACAAGACCTGACATCCTGGTGGGAATTTGTTATAGACTGCCTGATCAGGATGAAGAGACAGATGTGTTCTGCAAGCAGCTGGCAGAAGCTGCTCAATCATTAGCCATAGTTCTCATGGGGAACTTCAACTTTCTTGATATACACTAGAAATATAATACAGAGCAGAAGAAAAAGTAGGAGGTTTCTAGAGTGTGTGGAAGATAGCTTCCTGGTGCAACTGGTAAGAGAAACTACCAGAGGAGGTGCTCTGCTACACCTGCTGATCACAAACAATGGTGAATCTCAGGAGTTGTCTTGGACAAAGTGACCACAAAATGTAAAGTTCTCTATTCTTGGTGAAGTTAGGAAGGAGGTCGATGAAACTGCTACCTTGGAATTCTAGAGGGAAGACTTGAATCTGTTCAGGACACTGGTAGAGAGGATCCCTTGGGATTCAGTCCTGAAGGGTAAAGTGGTCCAGAAAGAATGGATGCTCTTCAAAAAGGAAGTATTAGAGGTACAGGAGCAGGCTGTTCCCCTGTGCCATAAGATGAGCTGGCAGGGAAGAATACCAGTGTAGATAAATGTGGAACTTTTTCTGAGGCTCCAGGAGAAAAAGAAGTCTATATCCTGTTCAAGAAAGGACGAGCAACTCAGGGAGAGTACAAAGAAATTGCTAGGATATGCAGGGAGAAAATTAGAAAAACAAAAGCCGAGCTTGAACTCAACCTGGCCACTGCAATAAAGAACAATAAACTTTTTTACAAATATATGAACAGTAAGAGGAGGACTAACAAGAATCTCCATCCTTTACTGGATGTGGTGAGGAGCATGACCACTGAGGATAAGGAAAAGGCTGAAGTTCTTAATGCCTTCTTTACATCTTTCTTTAAAAGTCAGATCAATTTTCCTTGAGGTGCTCTACGCCTGACCTGGAAGCTCAAGATGGAGAGCAGAATAACACCTCCTGAGTCAGGAGGAAGCAGTTAGCAACTTGTTACTTCACCTGGGCTGTCACTAGTCCGTGAGGCCAGATGGAATCCACCCAAGGATACAGAGGGAGCAGTCAGAAGTGATTGCCAAGCTGTTTTTGACCATTTATCAGCAGTTCTGGTCAACTGGAGAGGTCCCAGAGTATTGAAGGCTTGCCAATGTGACTCCCATACGCAAGAAGGATCATAAGGAGGAGGACCTGGAGAAATACTGGCCTGTCAGCCTGATCTCAGGGCCCAGGAATATTATGGAACAGATTATCTTGCGTGATCACATGGCATGTGAGGGACAACTGGGGGATCAGACTTAGCAGCGTGGATTCACGAAAGGCGGGTCCTTCTTGACAAACCTGATCTCCTTCTGTGGGAGAAGGAGGGCGATGATCGCCAAAGGGCGATGATGAATGCAGTTAAATCTAGCTGGTGACCAGTCATGAGTGGTGCTCCCCAGGGGTCAGTGTTGGGGCCTGTCCTGTCTAAAATCTTTATTGATGATCTGGTCAAGGGGATCGAATGCATCATTAGTATTTGCAGGTGATACCCAGTTGGGAGAAAATGTTGATCTGCCTGGGGGTAGGAAGACCCTTCAGAGGGATTTGGACAGGCTAGATTGCATGGCTGAGACCAATGGGATTAAGTCCAACTAGACTATGGGCCGAGTCCTGCACTTTGGCCACAAGAATCCCATGCAATGCTATAGGTGTGGGGCAAAGTGGCTTGAAAGCTGCGTGGAGGAAAAGGATTCTGGGGTGTTGGCTGATGCTTGCCTAAACATAAAGCAGCAGTGTGCCCAGGCAGCCAAGAAGTCCAATGGCATCCTGTATCTTGTATCAGAAATAGTGTTACCAGCAGGAGCAGGGAAGTGATCGTCCCCTGTACTCATCTCTGGCGAGGCTGCACTTTGAGTACTGTGTTCTGTTTTGGGTCCCTCACTACAAGAAAGATATCAAGACCCTGGAGAATGTCCAGAGATGGGCAATGAAGCTGGTGGGGGGTCTGGAGCACAAATCTTTTGAGGAGCAACTAAGGGAACTGAGCATGTTCAGTCTGGATGAGGCTCAGGGGAGACCTTGTTACTCTCTATAGCTACCTGAAGGGAGGTTGTGACAAGGTGAGTGTTGGCCTCTTCTCCCATGTAACTAGTGACAGGACTGGAGGGAATGGCCTCAAGTTGTGGCAGGGCAGATTCAGGTTGGATATTAGGAAAAAATTTCTCCTCCTCTAAAGAGTAGTCAGGCACTGGAATGGGCAACCCAGGGAGGTGGTTGAGTCACTGTCCCTGGAAGTATTCAAGAAGCATTTTAGATGTTGTACTAAAGCACATGGCTTTAGTGGGGTAATATTGGTGATAGGTGGATGGTTGGACTGGATGATGTTAGAGGTCTTTTTCGACTTTAGTGATTCTATGATTCCATGATTCAAACTGATTTAAGATTGTCCATGTAGATTTTTGGTGATATGACTAAATTGATTTGAGAACCTTCCCTCAGCTAGACAAATGCAACTTCTATTACAGTGTTCAAAATGTCTTGAGGTCTGGGGCTATAATTCAGTTTTTTGTTTCGCATGCAAAGTATCCACTTCACTGTATCCATATGAATAAAAGGAAGAGAGTTTCCCCACCAGTGAAGTTGTACATAAATATTAAATATGATTGTTAATGTCCGTGTGACACTTTCACACATTGTATTCTTGTTGGTAGAAAAATACTTTATTGTAGAAGAACTGAGAAAAAGATGAGAAAATTTAATTTCAGGGTTTTGAGTGCTGCACCTTTTAATTAACGGTTGGAATAATCAAATGTAACAGAGAGGATGCATCAATTAGAAGTAAATGTAGATGTCGTCAGACTAATGATACAAACTACTTTTTTAATTATGTATTCTGTATATACACTGATCACTTAAGTTACTTTTATTCTGTTGTACTTGAAAGGAATACGTACCCAATTTAATAGTGTCCCATTGATTTTTTTAGCTTTTGTGAAATAAGCCTTGTTTGGCATAATGAAACTTTTGTTTTCTTCAGCTCTTCCATATTGTCTCTTTTAAAAAATTCACCATTTACCCCTCTACACTGAACAAAAATCTTTCCTTAAAAATGAGGATAGCACAATGCCCTCTATTTCTGAAATCATTAGAATTGACTTTTAGACAATCAATGTGTTAAATGATGTAATTATCCAATGGTCTTTTCCCCATTTAAACCAGTTTGAAAGTTAAAGGTTTGTTTTAGATCAATTCCAACCACTTTGTGTGCAAATTACACAACTGCCTTTTCCTTAACTTATCTCACAAATCCAATTCAGTAGAGGCATGTCCATTTAAAATGGTTCTCTGATAATTAGTAATCCTGAGTAGGAATACCAACTTGTCTAAAGATGGGGAAAAACCCTGGTTCCTAAATATATATTTAAACCAGAACCAAGTGAAGCAGAAATTACTGGAAACAATCCCATTGATTTAAGAAGCACAAGTTTTCTTTTCTAGGTGTTGGGCATTGAGATTTATTGGAATGATCTGTGTCTCCAGAGCAGGCTAAGTGCAGACTGAGTACACACAGTGCATTCCCACCTCTGATGAGATCAATGTCACCCTCAGCCAATAATTTCCTTCACAGAAGCTCACTGCTTTTGTCAGAAATTCGCTCAAGTCTTGACACAGCTGACCCCAAGTACTGGAGCTATTTCAGGCAGCCTCAGGAAAGCCCTAGGAACCTGCCAGCTGTGATACGAAACCTGTGAGACACCAGCACCCATTCATAACAGCATCTGGAGAGCACACAGGATATCTGAGACAGCATAGATGCTTATATTTTAACTGCAGAAAATGAACCCCTGCTGCAGAGGGCCTCGTTTTGCTACAGCAATTCAGATGTGAGGTGCTAGGTTGCAGAAGGAATGCAGGAAGCTGTGATGGTTCCTACTTTGGGTTCCTCTTTCCTGTTACTGTGTTAGTTCTTAGAGCAAAACCTAACCAGGCTTTAGAAGACCTCAGTCTAGTCTAAGCTGCTACTTTGCAAGTGATTATAGAGACTACTGCATGGTGGAATCTCAGATTTCATGCTATATGAACATGCACACGTGTATGTGTATACTTGCAGAGTCTTCAATGCAGTACAGTGCTTGAAGTGAGAATATAATTTGCCTCAGTACCTAAAATGAGACAGGGATCTGTGTGCCTTAGATTGCTTTAGGTGATGGGAACTGTCAGCAGACTGAATCAATAGTAAGGAGGAGGCATAAATGAGGGCAAAATTCTTTTGAGTTAAAAGACTTATGGTGCTAGTTGTGTATGTTCTTATTTATTTCAGTAAATTCTATCTGTTGATTCAGAGGAACTATGCTGTGTTAGGTGCATAGTCAGGCACATATAAGGCGGTTGAAAAGGTGGCTTTGCTGGGATGGACTCTCAGAGGCTCAGACTAGGAGAATCTCTCTCCACCTGCTTAGCTTTGGGGCTTTGTGTATGAAATTGGACTTTACCTGTTAGGTACATCTTGCGGAATTGCTTATTGTGCACTGAAAATATGCAACTTTTATATTTATTCCTGATTTTATGTGTTCACTTATCCACATAATCTTACAATTGATAATATACTCCCCCACTTTAATAGATATATTAATTATACTTCTCCCGCTTAATGGGCTGCTCACTTTATGGTTTGGGGACACAAAAGTAAATTTTAAAATCAATTATACAATTACATATGTAGCAATAAGAGAGCACAGAGCTAATCGTCTTTGGGTCAGAACTATAACCTTCTCATAATGCGGGTTTCATTAGGGTAAGGTCTATGATTGCACAGAATTACAGAAATAATGGAAGTGGGTGTATTCAGCAAGGAATAACAAATGAGGGTCTTTCCTAGATAAGAGAAGCTGTTTGCTGGCTGGAGTGTGATAGCAGGCCTGTATAGTGTATGTAAATTGATAGGGTCAACTTCACTTGGTTTATGCAGTATGCAGTGTACAAGAATTAATTTCCGTATTATTCTGGAGAATGGCAGGAGGAGGGCTTCCAATTATCACTCATCATTGGATATAACCAAGCTGAACTGCACAGCCAAGCATATGAAAAAGGCTGCAAGGAGATGCATGAAATGGGCTAACCTCTTGTAGGGTAGCACACTTGAGCTGTAGTGCGGTTGATGTTTTTTGCCTGTCTACATGGTTTCTAGTAGAAACTATAGCTGCCTTTGTGTGTTTTTATAGGTATATCTTTGAAGAACAGGCTTTCTAATATTTGTGAAACATTTGCACATCACTTCAAAATATTTGATGTTCTTGCAAACATATATGAACCTGGCTTTAAGACAGCCAATAAGGTAGGCTTTCTACTTCCTTTGTTTCACAATGGGAAACAATCTTTGTGTGAGTTAAAGAAGATGCTCTTTGAAAAACGGCTAAAGATAAAAACCTCAAATTGTTTTATATGAATAGTTGATGTTCACATATCTTCGATGTCTTGAAAGCACAAAGTTAACTTAGCATTAATGATCTTGCATTCCACTTGCACACCGCCAGTGGTCTGATAATTTTGCTCTCAGTGTCTTGCTCAATTCCTGATCTACAACTGCAGATTCTGGTAACCATTAGACCATGCAGCTTCCCTTCAAAGTGAGTAACTACCTTCCTCTGGTGTACGTAGCCCTTATACGAACAGAGATGGGAAGATGGCAAGGCCTCTCTCTTTTCTGAATAAATGATGGCATTGCAGGGAAGGCATGATTTCTTTTGCATAGCTTATTCCAGCTCCTTATAAGTGCAGAGGATTAAACTACCACATTGCTGGGCTGGGGGCTATGTGGGATGGGAGCTATTCGGCCTTGTTTACAGCAGTGAATCTGTGATTCTTCCCTGTTTCAGAGTCCTCTTAACACAGGCAGCACTGACTGTTGTAAAAGTACCATGACTGTAAACAAGGATAAGTTTAATTATTTCTGCCAGAAAGGTTTCCAATTAAATTCCTTTCCTAACCTTTCTTCTTTGTCCTGGTGGCACATCGCTGCTTAGTAATTGCCTGTACTGTTTGTTAATGCAGCCTCTGAGATACACAGGGTAATGTAAACATTTGATTTCATACTCAGAGAAGTGGTTTTAAAAAACACATCTGTGATTCCTATGCATATTTGAAGACAGTATGCTAAAGAGATGATTTGAAGACTGGGGGAAGGGCCTTTCATCTCTTGTTCTTACTGATACCTTCCCAGTGTTTCAAGGCTATTCTTTTTCATGTCTTAGTCCACAAACTGTTTTATTGCTCTTACCAAGCAGGAGGCATCATTCAGTTGTTCATAAATAGCTACACAATGTGATTTAAGGTGCCTTATGATGCCATACCTACAGTGGCTTATTTGGAAGAAAATAATCCTCCTCCACCACCCCAGTTTTTGTTGCCATGAAGAGGCCTTGGTTATCTTTTTCGGATCTTTAGTGGTGCCATGCACCCATACGTAGGCAACCAAACCCTAGCATCAAAAAGCACCTGCCAGTACAACTCCATTTTAGCTTGCTCCTCTGCATTTGATCTAGGTTGTCTCCTCTCCTCACTAGCTGTATGATAGATGAGGTGTGGAACCACCCAAATTGAGGAACACCAAAAAGAGACAAAAATGCTGATTGAGACAAAAGATAATAAATTCAAAAGGTGGCCATAGGTGTCAGCCAGGTATCTTTTCCAGTGAGCTTCTTCTGAGATGGTAGCTTCATGAGGGGAGAGCAGGGCATGTGTCTGATAGTCCTGACTTCAGTGCAGAGAAATTCTTTGCAGTATACAGATGCCAAGCTATGGAGTGTGTATGAATGTAGGTCCCTTATGTGATTTTTATTTGGTTACTTGATCTGCTTTTCATAACGTCAAGTGGCATTCTCTATGCCACCATGATTCACCTGCTAAACAAGATTTAATTTGATATGTAGCACGTTGGTCAACTAGTTGAAATAATGCCCTTAATCTGTCAAAAGAAAATGTTCTTCCAGTTTTGGAAGCAGTTTAACTTTAAAAGATCAAGTGTTGAAAGAAAAGCAGCTGAAGAACTTAATAACATAAGCAAATAAATCCACCTTTCTATGGAAAATGTCATGCAGCAGTATCTGTATATGACACATTTCTATTCATACCTGTATCATAGCCAATTTATATAATTTAGTTTTCTTTCATCAACATATACATGTATTTTTACAAAACTATATTGGCTTTGTTTGCAGTGGATAAAAAAGAGCTCTTTCACAGGATATTTCTAATTTAAGCGCCAGTTTAGGAAGACTTTTAAATATTATGCTTCTTCTTGACTTGAATAAAATTGTTTACTATCTGAAAATAAGTAATGCATTTATGAATCTTGTTGAATTTGGGCCTAAGTTAATTTTGCAATTAATTATTTAATTCATGATACAAGGCTATAACAAGCAGCAGTTTTTTGCTCACTGAATGTGATAAATTAAATTAAAAGATGTGATCCTAATTGTTCAGAATAGTCATTGCCAGAATTTAAGGCAAAATTTGAGACAGTTGATACTTCAGGTTTTTCAGATTGATAGCTATCTCAAAATGACTTACTAAAACTACCTTAGCTATAAATGCAACCAAAGTACCTAAATTAACTGGTTCAGAAAGCTTAATATAACTTAATCCTGGCATCTTTTAATAACATCCTAAAATGCTTTGCAACACGGAGTCAGGGTTTTCTTTTCTTAAACCCTTTTATGAAGAAAGTTAATTTCACTTTAAAGTCAGAGGCCTTACCTCCCCAGCTGCATTACCAGGCCTCTGACAGCCCTATTCAGCCGGGCCCCGCTGATATGTTGTAGAGATTTGAAAGTAAAGAATTGCAAGAAGTGCAATTTAATCCCAAAGTCATTACCTAAATGCTGAGATAGGATGGGGATTACCAACAATGTAAATGAGATATGAGACAGCCAATGGATTAGGGGACCCTTTCTTTAGGATGACTTCAGCAAATAGGCTAAGATAAGGAAATCTTTGTAATTACATGGAGCTACACTGGTCAATTCTGACTTTTAAATACCAAGGAGCTGGAGAAAAGGAAAAAAACCTACATATGTTATTCTGTGCTATATTAAGTAATTCCTTTCTAATTCTGCACAATCAATAGAAGAACATCATGCCAAATGAAAAGATGAGGGCTGCCTACATGTCCTTTTGTGAGTGGTATCATTCCATCATTTTTGGTAATATCATTTCCAAATTAAATTTTATGGTCCATTACATACTAGCTCAAACACTTTTCTAATGGAATCTTAAATGGAACTGACTTGCTTTGCGTGGGGTTTGTCTCTCAGTTAAGATGTTATTTAGTTCTAATTATCAGATAATGAACTCAGGAAATTTAATTTTTAATATTTATATGTCAAAAGTCCATTGTACTTTGGTTAAAGGCTTTAAATTAAAAATTAACATGGACAGAATACTAATTGAATATTTTCCCTATCTCTAAGAGTGAGAAATGGGTTACATAGTTCCCAGATTAGCTCGTTACAGTGCAACTGTTTACTTAAAAACTTAATTTAGTCTTTGGGAATAAATCACAAATAAGGAGATGTAGGTAAATGAAACCTGGAAGCTTTAGGTTTGCAATTTTAAAGTGTATCCTATCTTCACATGCATTGTCTTAGCTTCATAACTGTAAGGTATCATTCACATGTGTATATACATATATTTACAGTATTTACGTATGTTTACAGTGTAAATGTCTGTGTATATATACAGTATCCAAACCGTACTGGTTCTTTTCTTGGATGTTCTCTCCATTTGTACTGTCTTTCTTTGCCCTTTCTTTGCCTTTCTTTTCTCTTCATCTATTTCTTAATAAAAAATATATGAAATTGACTTTTTACTATCCGTTCACAATTCAGAACAAATTATCTCAAGAAAATAACTACAGTGTTGGAAAAATGGTATTTCTTTGGACTGAAAAGCTTCAACAAATGTATGCCCTTAATTTGTTTCTTCATTCTCTCTGTTGGTGGTTGTAGTTACTGAGCTGTGCTGGAACTGGAGAAAATGGAGTTCAACTGTTTTGGTACCTTACGATTGCAATGTTTACTCCAAGGTTTGATACTCAGGCTTAAGAGTAGGGTATTTGGGGCCTTCCCCAAATGAACAATTTGAATATTTTATTGTAAGCTTATTACAACTAAATTATTAATAATAATTTAGTTTAACATTCAGTATTCAGTAGCATTCAGAGCAGAGACTGGACAGTTGAATCTCTCTTGTGCTTTGCTCAAGAGTTGTGTGGTCATTCTTTGTAGCTTGATTTAGCTGTTCTTGTCTCTGTTCCCTGCAGGGGAGTTGGACTAGAGGATCTTTAAAATCTCCTTCCGTCACTAAGGACTCTGTGATTCTAAGAAACTTATTTTGGGCTGAGGTATATGAGCTGCTGTTATGCTGAACATATTCAGCAAGCTCATGGATCTTGTAGAGCATGTTCTAGGTGAGAAAGGTAGATTTGTTCAGCTGGGAGAAAAGAGGGCTGAGCAGGACTAGTCTTGCAGCTTTTAGCTAATGAAGGTTATGAAGACAGATCCAAACTCTCTTTCAGGAGTGGTGATGGAAAGGATGAAAGAAATTGGTCACAAGGCGTAGCAAGGAAAATTCTGGTGAGATATACGGAGATTCATAACCATGATGATCAAAGAAGATGGCGAGTGTCTGTCCTTAGGAATACTCAGAAACACCCCAGACAAGCTCTTGAGCAGCCTGCTCAAACTTCAAAGAGAGCACTGCTTTGAGCAAGCTGTTGCACCAGGTGACCTCCAAAATTCCCTTCCAGGCAAAATTATTCTGTTATTGCGTTATCTGGATCCTAAAAGCTCTCTGAGCTTTTTAATCAGTGAGATGTAGACAAGTATCAGGAAATCTCCTTCTGAAAACTCACTCTTATGAAAACTTTCTATGTTAGTAACATTTTCCAATGTTATTTGCATAAATACATATACTCAGAGTGGATCTAGTATTGTTGGTATGACATGATACATGAGTTAAGATGATGTGTCACTTTTCCATAATGAGACTGTCATTTATGTGTCAATCATGATTAAATTCCCATCTTACCTCTCCGTAGCTCTGATTTACCAAACCAGTCTTGCAAGCTTCTATCCAAAAACAAACTCAAACTAGACATTTTTTTTCCACTTCCTCCTCCTCTTCCTTTGTCTTCAAGAGGAATCTGCTCTGTCAGATTTTGCTCTCAGGGTGAGTTTATGATTATTTCAGTTTCTTTATTGGTATTAGTTGTAACTCACAGCCCTGGAATTAAGACTGCAGACCTCACCTAGCAGTCATGGGCATTTAAAGTTAACTGTTACTGGGAAGACTTAGTGCAAGTGCACCTGTGAGATAAGAGGCTATAACTTAAGAGACTATAACTGATAAAATTGGCCTAAAAGGCTGTGGCTCTGATTGAACCAGCAGTTGCATTAGAGGAAGGCCAGGATTATTATTAATTCATCTACTTCAGTCCCCACAACCTGAATGATTCCCTATCCCTCCTCCAAGAAGGAGACTTGGTTGATCATCACGGTTTGCCCGCACAAATATGCTGTGTTCTCACAGGGATTGAGTTGGATTTTGTGTGAAGTATACAGTACTGGACCATGCATTGTCTGCTGACTAGGATGGATAACACTGTTTGGCAGAGGCAACTCCTACTTGAAAACAGTGTTCAGACTTAAATTTATATGTGTGTGTTTACACGTACACTGCTAGTATACTATATGTATATTTCAGTACCCTGGGATTGTAACAGAGATCAAATATATACGATGTCTGCTCAGAAGGAGGGAGACCGTCTGTCCCTCATGAGACAGGCAGTGATGGAAAGGAGTTTGCCATCAGCACAATGTGGAGTTGTATTTGTTGTGGGAAATCAAATGGAAACCACTTTTACCAGACCTGTAGCAGCAGCAGGGAGCATGAAAGTATCCTAGCTAATGTCCGAGCATCAGAACATGGCTCATGATAGATTTGCTACCACCATTGCTGTAGCCCTGGCTCCACAAACATCTGATACCAGTTTTCCCTGCCCTCTAGCCCATGATAATCCTTTCACAAATTTTGTGGTATTTGCAAAAGATGGTCTGGGATGGAAGGTTGTATGCATTATTAATCAATTGTAGGTGTTACCTTCTGTTGGTGGAAAAGCACAATGACGGGAGAAGCTGAGGATAAATAGTGTACGTTAATTATGTTTAGTTAACTTGTGCTCACTGCTCAGAATCACATCATCCTGACTCAATTAATACTGGGAGAACTGAGCAGCATGAAAAAGGCACATACTGTTATCTCCATTCTTGAAAGCTGCTTTTTAAACTGAGAAGGGGATGTGCATGCATACATGAGCATGTGCATTACTGATGTAGCTGCTATAGAGCTTTCACATTTGTTTTTTGCTTTTTAATTGAATAGTAAATTAATTTGATTAATAAAAATCCCGGGTAGCTTCGGAGTGTGAATTAAAGCCAAGCTGAGCACATAAATATAATATCTTTCAAATCAGTCATTTTGCAAAGCTTCTAATTTTTCTTTTCCTGTTAGTTTCCACAAGGCTGTAGTGGTAAGATTTCAGTGTTTATTTCCTTTTTCAATGATTATTTGAATTTTTGCAAGCAAGAATATCTTGTGAGAATTTTTGTGCTTTTCTTTAATCTCTTAAAATTGTACTGCATTCTTTATGTGCAGACCTAGTATCACATGATTGAAATGGTTAATCTTTAAGCAATATCTGGCAAATATCAGATAGCTGAAATGAGCAGTTTGGCCATGTCTTACATATTTTCCAACATCAGAGAGGCTTGTTCCTTCTACCACAGTGCTACTTTCCTCCTATTTTTTTTCTTTCTGTTTGTTTTAAAATACATGTATTATCTCTACTCCACTTTAAAATACTCAAATTATCCCTGTTTATTTGTTTCACAGATCTGAACTGTGAGTTTGGAAATCTGTCTTCATATTCCTAAAATTCCATTTGTTTGAAGAAAAGATGTGATGGGCCAATTTATTTCCTTACTATTCTCCCTAACCTATGGGTACCCAGCCTTTTGGCTTGCCTGGGCTGCACTGATTGAAGAAGGATGATCTTGGGCCACATATATGTAGGCTGCTCAGAAAATAATGCCTCAACAGCTACATTGAACAGTTACCCTGCCTGATAGAGCAAATTCTCAGCTACAAAACACCATTTTTCAACATAGTCACCACCATTAACTCTGCATTTTAATCAGCTATGAACAAGAGCTTGCATGCCATGCTCATAAAACCTGCTCTGGTGAAGGTAACACACTGTTGCTGTAGCACAGTGCTACAGCTACACCACCCACCGCCTCACTGTGATCACATCCACTGTTTGGTCTCCACAAACATTCAGAAAGCATTAATTAATATCAATTGATGCCATCTTTTTTCCCATGGAGGAATTCAGTGACACACTTTTGCTAAGTATGTACTTCTCTGTCAGGTGGCATATTGTCAGATTGCCCCTCTGCTGCCATCTGTTGCACAGCAACAACATGTAATGGAGTATTGGTGGGAAGGTTCAACCTCTTCTGCCATACCACCAACATCCACCTCTGAAGGTTTGGACCAATGTAATAAAATAGGAGGCATTATTTTCAGAGCAGCCCTCATAAAATATATAATGTAGTTAATGTATATAAGTAACAAAACATTTTAATTGTTAATTTTTTTAATTAAAACATCAAAAAGAGAACAAAAAAACCATACAACTAATGGGACAGTAGACCTTGTTTTTGTGGAACTAATGCATCAATCTGTTTTGATGGCAGTGGCTTCAAGTCTCAAAGTGTTCATCAGAGATATTTATGAAATTTCATTTTTCTATTACTTTCTGTACTTCATCCTTGAGAACAAGACTTCTAGTTGGGGAGCAGGGTACCCGAAGATAACTGGTCTGACTTTTAAAGACAGACGTTACCTTGAGAAGCCTGCAAAATCCTCTGGGACTTCTCCAGATGACCAGGACTGCTGATAAATGACCAAAAACAGTTTGGCAATCACTTCTGAGAGCTCCCTGTGTATCCTTGGGTGGATCCCATCTAGCTCTGGATCTGTGACAGTTTAGGTAGAGTAGCAACTTTCTAATTGTTTCCTTCTGAATTAGGTGGCTTTATTCTGCTCTCTATTCCAGCTCCTGTTTCTGGCTCAGGAGCCTACTACTCTTCTGGCTATTAAAGACAACTGTAAATAAGGCATTGAGTATCTCTGCCTTTTCCTCATCCTTGGTGGTAACGTTCCCTACCGCATGTAGTGGTAGATTCTAGATGGAGGTTCTCCTAGGCCTAACTTTTGTTGTAAATGTATTTGTAAAAACTGTTTTTATCTTTGACAGCTGTGGCCAGATTAAGCTCTAGCTGAGCTTTTGCATTTCTAATTTTCTCTCTGCATATCCTAGCAATGTCCTTGTACTCTTCTCATGTTCTATGCTTCTTCATCCAAAGATGGCAAGCCTTTTTTTTCACTCTAACCATGCCTTAATTGATCCTAGGAAAAATCTCAAGATTGGGGGAACAGTGTCCATCTGTATTATTTTGGGGTGATGTGTTAGTAAGAGACTTGTGTCTTCCCCAAAGTGGAGTCTTGGAGGAGAAATGAGAGGCTGCAGCAGTAAGTCAGCATACCCAGAATTAGAATGAGAAAGTGCAGATTGATTGGGATATCAGGTGGATGCTTTCATCTTTGCCTGTGAAAACACCTACATGAATCCATGTTTTTTATTTGCTGTTTTAATATAAAATATTGTTGATTCTTTGTGCATTGTTCTTTAGATCCAGTATCTCTTAGAACTTCACTTCTATCTTCTGTGGCAGGCAACACTGAACCTGCATTTGTATGCCCTTCTGCATGCAGCAGTACTCTCCAGTCACTCCAAGCCCAAGATATATGATTGAACAAACCAACAAATTATCTTTCCAGTTCTAACTGATTTAAAAACAATTGCTTTACTGTTGCTTCAGAGGAGGGTGGGTCTTTCACTGTCACAAGGTCACTTTGCAAGTTTTAATTGCTGGGTGCTGTTCTGTCCTTTCATGGCTTTCTAAGTGATAAATGGCTCATTGGTTCAAAAGCTAGTCTATATAAACAAGCTTATCTCTGCCCATAGTCTTTAATGAAAAATGAGTTGTGAGTATCATTGTTAATCATGGTAATTGTTAACGTTAAAAGGGCTGGTATTATGAGTTTTCCTATTAGGCTTTCAATTCGTTATATAAAATGAGCAATCTAGTAGCCATCTATAGCATTCTAATTTTAATTATCCAGAGCCTGCATTTCAGACCACCCTTTCTTCATTGAGATTAACAAAACCTTCACTGCAGTAGCCAATGTCTTCTGATATAATTCTGCAAAGTTACTTGAGATGTTCAGTACATGATCACTGAAGATAAATGCACTATTTTAGGGGAATCACTCATTTGGTTTTGTTGTAGCTTACGTGGCATACAGTGACAATTCTACTGGTGTTAGTTGAGATCCATGTACCAAAAGAAACTGACTTTACATCAAATGAAAAAAGAATATGTCTATGTACTTTTAGCAGAAATACTTATTGCTATTTCAAAAGATAGAATCATAGAATCATAAAATTGCTCAGGTTGGAAAAGACCTTAAAGATCATCAAGTCCAATCATGGTCTAACCATACTACTCTAACAACCCTCTGCTAAATCATGTCCCTGAGCACCACATCCAAATGGATTTTAAACACATCCATTGATGTGACTCAACCACCTCCCTGGGGAAACTATTCCAGTGCTTAAGATGGTTTGAGCAGAAGGGTAAAAACGAATATATTAATTTTGTCCATTCCTACTTTTATGAGAAGAAAATTTTAAAATGTTTTACTAATTCATAGGAAATTATGTAGAATTGACCTTGCATGGCACAGATCAGGTCACATTTTCTTGGGAGATCAATCTTTGTTCTCTAAAGGAGCAAGACCACTGGTCTTTCTAGAGTAACATTTGATATCACAAGCAGTCATTTTGGCTTCTTGCACTACACCAAGGAGTTAATGTTTTTCACTGCACTATATTCTTTATAAGAATAGACAGATAAGCAGATACATGTGGGTTTTGCTCACGGAATTTCTTTAGCCCCAAATAGTTCCAGATTATTTTCATCTATGATGTGTACATCATAGAGGAATATTTATAAATCTCATACCTGAATAATTCTCAGCTTTAGCATGCATTTGGAATTGAAAGATGAGCAATCTCTATTTGTGATGTATACTGTCAACTGGTCAACTGTTACCAGTAACAGCCTGTTAGAATATGTAAGGAGAAGAAGATATGAAGGAAAGACTAAAATACTTCTGTATTCCTCAAGCCTTGGGCTGTGAGAAAGTTTATGAAAGACAAAGGGACAGAGCAATAACATATTTAAAATGCACACTAAACATTCCTGTATCTCCTTCTTTTAAAACAGTAAAAAACAGTAAAAAGGGACAGATCAATAACATATTTACAAATTTGAACAAAGGGACAGAGCAATAACATATTTAAAATGCACACTAAACATTCCTGTATCTCCTTCTTTTAAAACAGTCTCCTTCTTTTAAAACAGTATTTTAAACAATACTGTTTTGTATAACCAACAGTATTGTTTAAAAGAATTACAGTATCCAGACATCAACTCCTAAAATTCACCACACTTCAGGAGTATCTGCTTCAGCCTTATAGGATAAGGGACATATGAACGTATCTTGTCTCCATCGTTTGCGATGCAAATATTCATTATTGTAACATAGTGCCCATTTAAATGAATCAAGAGAAAGTGCCACCTTGAGTATATCTGCGTGGATCACTGATGTGGGTTAAAGTGGCTGCCATCTCCCATTTTCTGGTTTTATATTTACATTATGTATTATGTCATGGCAATGTTGTACTTACAGAAATGCAAAAGATGCAGAAGGTGACATTCACAGATGTACAAAAGAATATTTTATCTCTGAAATCAGCAGAGTTTTTGCTGGTCCCTACTGGAAAGATGATGGAAAGACTGAAAAAGTTACAGAAAGGGACATGCGATGGCATATTCCAGAGGAAACTGTTATGTTTCTAAGAAATTCTTCCTACATGAGCATGCATGTAGTTGTTTATCAAGAGAGAAGAGAGAGTGGTGTGTGAGCTTGGCACCACATCATATGTGGTGGCACAGGGACAGTGAGATGCTTATCAGTGTTCCCAAAATACTGATGCAAGCTGCTTGGAAGGGCTTCTAGATATGAATATAGTTAAACATCTTTTCTGATAAATCTAAACATTGTAGTACAGGTGAGCTGTTAACTTCCTTTGTCGTTTGTACTGTTTAACATTGACTATCATTAGTATGTTGGTTTTACTTTGAGGTTTGTGAAATGCTGGAGCTGCACAATATTGTTTGTTCTTGCTAAGAGTGTCAAATCCTTTTATTTCTATATTTTGCCATAAAATACATCTATCCTTTCTTCTCAATGTGAAGTAATTTGTTTAGGGCATAGAATGCTGTGCATTTCACTTACATCCTTCCCTTACTTTGTGGTTTTTGAGCTTCATAGCCCTCAGGAGAAGCTAAATCTTATTTGTACTTAAGATATGTTTGTGTGTGAGGGTAGCTAATGTACCAAATGATTGCAACTGGCCATAAAGGTCCTGGTTCTTCTAATGTACTCACTCTACACTGGCTCTGGAGAAGATCGACAAAAGGATTACTCCTGTTTTACCACAGTGTAAACAACCATCTGTTCTATTTTTAATATTTTTGGTAGGTGTTCACTGTATCCATTTAATACCGCGATCATGACCTCCAGTGAAACGCTCATTAGTTGCATACTGTCTAGGCCTGACCCTGGGCAGAATTATAAAGAGTTTGGTGTTTTGCAGCTCTTGTCAGTCCCAGAGTATTTGTCAAGGTTACGAGTTAAAGATTGATAATGTAGTGACTGCACAAGCCTTTATTCAAAATGGGAGAGGTCACAAACAGGCCATTGGCATTAGATCCCCTGTTCAAGGAGGGCAAATACTCACCAGAACACAAGAGTGGTTGTCCCTCTCTTCTTAAGATGTATTACGGAAATCTTTGTCTACTGCAGTGTTTGTTCCTTCTAAAAACTTGTTTCAAACTCATAATGACCTTGTTTATAGATTTTCATATATAGCTTCTACTGTTATGGAGATTGAGCTATAGGAGTATTTATTTAAATTGTCTGACACTCTTATAGTTATTACAGGTTAATCCATGTACAAAAAAATCATAAGAAACCTGAGGATTCATTCATGATGTAACTATAATTCCTAACCATTATTCTTTTCTTCTGCTATTGCACAGTTCCTTTTGTGAACAGCCGACCATGCATGCTCTTAACATGCGGGAAAAGTTGGTGATAAAGAAAGAATTTTTTTCCCTGTAGGAGAAGTCTGTTCTGGATAAGATTGAACAGGATTGTGTACAGTACTTCTATCTCTGCGGTATGCTATCCCTAAGGCATTTCTGCTTCAAGCCAAACAAGTTCTGATGGAAAAAGAGCATTTCTCACAGAGAGAGCTCCCAAACAAAAGGATTTGTAGGATGACCTTCAAATCATTTCAGCATGGGTTACAAGACCAATAGGCAAGTAACTTTACCATTCCACCCTTGGGCCATGGTTCAAGCACATGACTTGAGAGCTTTTCCAAATAATTTGTTCATTTTTCTTTACTTTGGAAGAAAGTGTTGACAGTCAAACTCTGACAAGCTATGTGCCCGCTCACAATTCTAACTGTGAATCTAACTGAACTTCATGCTGAACTTCTTGTGCCAAGACAGTGGAAATCTGTATCAGAACTGCACCCCTCCTGGCTCTTTATTCTGTGCCCAAACCCAATCATCTATAGTTCAGTACAGAGCTCTTATAGATAATAACATCAAAGTCACAAGATCCAGGAGTCCAATCACAACCAGGCTTTGTAGTTCCAGTCTCTATATCTCCAGTTTCTATAACTGTAGTTCCAGTTATAGAATGTGTTGGGTAGGTAATAGAATGGAAATGAAGTAATATTTCAATATTTTCATGCTGTCTGCATAACAATTATGATGTTAATTAATTATCTGCCTGGCAGTTAACACCATGCAGAGGCATGGTTGCGGTCGACTTCCTGCTGTTCTGCTAGCAGTGAGTAATTAACCTCTCCTCTTCCCTGGGATTCTCTACAAGATGATCAGTGTGTTGATGATATAATTATTATTAATTCAGTTTCTGTGTTTCGTTGACATTGTTAATTACTTGTCGGTAATCAGCTAATGTTTAATCTTCCTTGCTGGATAGCTTCTTAAAAGGCTGCTTGAAATGGTTCAGAGATACTTCCCAGCATATTCTCAGTCCTTATTGCATCAATGTTGGATGGAACTCTATTCAGAATAAATTATTATCTAAAAACTACAAGGAGTCTACTGAAGTTGTGTAATTTTGGGGTCAAATTAAATTGCTGTTTTCACTGTTGTAAGCGAGATGTGTGTAAAGCTTTTGTCAATAAATCAGGGAAACAAGTGGGATCCTTTTCGATGCCAACTTTAAAAATTGATCTCACTTACAGAATTGTCAATATTATTTAAAGCGCAAAATTTAATTTAGTGCTGTTTTTTTGTTTTTAGAGGATTAGTGATTATCCTGCAAATAAATGTTTATAGCATTTTTACTTTCAGTGAAAGTAAGAAATCTTTCTGTTTCCCACTGCAACAAACAGAATGGGAGGTTTCAATAAACATTTTCATTAAATAAAAAAGTCAGTGTTTATTTTTTCAGCATGAAGTTGTATTCACCAAAGATATGTGGCAATTTTTCTTTAAATTCTTAGGATGGTATTCGTCAAAATACCAAAAAGGCATCAAATTACTGTGATAAAACATCAAAGAAATAATCGTCATCCATATTCTCTTCTTTCAAGACTTGAACTATCCCCGTGTCTCTAGATAAAACACATAGCTTAAAAGCAGAATGATGTGAGGAAAACAGAAGTTCTGATCTCTTGCAGAACTGCTCTTCAACTGATTTATGTGATGGAAAGGCTTTGAGAAAGAACAGTCAGAGGAAGACCTTGAATGAAAAGAAGGCACTTGATAAAGAAGGAGATCATACCATTTTTTCAGCTTGGTACTGGTAAGAGTTCTATGGTAGAATAGTATTCAGTTTATGGTGTTTTATTTCTAGAAATGAAGCAAAACTTCAGAGAACAAGAATGGTCAATGAGGAAAAAGTGATTTAATTAATGTTTTCAGACTGAAGGAGAGAAGGCTGAAGTGGAAAAAGGGAGAATGCAGGTAGAGATGGGGAGCATTGTGGATAGGTATTTCATAAGAGAACCAAGAGGCAGGGCAAGGTGCAGTCAAGCAGAAGGGGAATAATTGAGAAGTTTGGGAAACAGTAATGAAAGGAGCAGGAGATTAAACAGGAATGCAAGGCAGGAATAAGGATTTTGTTTTGGTTGAAATTGCTGTAGGTAATTAAGCAGAGATTATTCCAACACCGTTTTTAAAACTATCTGTGTATTAACTGCCTTTCCTCTGCAGGAATTTCATACCAAAAATCAGCTAACATTTGCCTGAGATTACCTTCAAGTTTTCCTTTGGACGTGGAGTTTGGGAAACCTGGAGCAAAACTCAGCCAGTGTTTCTGCTTTACACCTTACTTTGGCCTGAAACCATGCAAAGAGCTTCTAGTTATGTTTTATTTGGAACTACCTTCTCTCCTGTGTCAACTAGAAGATGCAGTATGTTTACCAACACTAAAACAGCTTGCATTCACATGAAATTTTGGACCAGGAGCTGATATAAATCTCTGAAATGTAATCATGTTTATTTCTGCAAATTTCAGTCTCACTTTTAAACTCAGACATTCAAAGAATAAATGTCCACTTCTCCTTTGCAAAGTACGTGGCAGAGCCTAATCTCTCCAAGAAAACTAGCAGGATTTTCTAACACAGAGTGCTGCACTTGAAGGGGAAATGGAACATTTTTTATTCCCTAAGTTTCACATAAAGGTAATATAAATGAGCATGCAGATTGTTGACTGGTTCATATTTTAAGTATTCAAGCCCTAGTAATAGGTGGGAATAATATGAATTGTATACTTGTGTACCAAACGAGGTCTAGCTACTCAGCCTGCTTTTGATAACACTCCTCATTTTGTAAGCTATATGACATGTCAATTTACTGTTTTCATTTTGGAGACTGAGAGTGTTTGATTGAAGCTTCAAGATCAAAACAAAGGTTAAAAGAATAAAACCGATGATTTTTTTTTTTTTTTTTTCAGGTGTAAATATTCTCATGTATTGGAGGATGACACCCTGTATTATTTGGAAACAGAGACTCCTATTGTACATTACTTTTACAGAAGGAGGATGGTTCAGTTGTTATGGTATTTGTCTTGAATGTGGACAGCCTGGATTTAATTCCTCATACTGCTACAGACTTTATGTACAGGAGAATCATTCTGACACAATTCCTTAATGGTACTTAGATGCCCTCAGTTTGCAGGGCTGAAGTGATCTGACACAGTCTGAATTTTGAATATTCCTGTTTAATGAATTATATGCAAACATTGTCATGCAGGCAAAACACAAGCTATTAGGTCATCCACTATCTCTGGGCATCAGCTACACCTTTGGTGTGCATGGCTGTGTCTACTCGATCAGCTAAGTCACATGGCGTATCTGCTCTCTAGAGGGATTACAGCTTTCACAATGAATATTGAATACTGCTTTCTTGTTTGGTTGGTTGGTTGTTTTTTTTAATGAGTACTCATTTTGAGATGACAGTATGAGAAAATGGGAACAGCAGTTATCCCAAGCACATCCTGTTCAGAATTCTTCTACAAAATGGCTAAATCCCTGGTTATATACAAAGCCACTTGGGTTAGAGTCAAAAACATGTGAAGAAAGTTCTGCAGCTTTTATCCTTTTTTCTGCAGAGGGCAGTGCAGAGGCATAAGCCTACCAAAAATGGGAGCCAGCAACCCACCAGGAGCCAAATTCTATTTTATCCAGAAAAACGTACAGTTGGCAGTGACTGAAGAAGTCCAGCGTTTTCCTGCAGACCAGCAGTACAGTGTTAAGGAGCTGCAGCCCAATCCCTGCCTTTACTAGAGGCAGCATGCATCAACTGGTGCCAGATTCAATTGCTCCCATGCAAAATTTGCATAAGAGCTTGTGATGTTTGCTGTGAAGTTCAGAATTGTACCTGTCTCCACATGTTATCTTCCCTAAGCTGTTCATTTTGGGGTTTGGCCAAGGAGCTGAAAGAGATGTAGGTTAACTTTATAGTCTTTTAAAATTGCTTGCTTGCACTGTTTCAGCTCTACGAAATTATCAAGGTACTTAACATGCAAAAGAATAAGACTTGACGTTACATTTATTCCTGCACAGTGAATTCAAGGTCAGTATGAACTACTGTCACTTGCTGTCTCAATGTATTACTTGAATAACTCCATTCAAAGACCAATAAAATAGATTTCTCAGAATCATGCTATAGATATATACAAGATTTGGATTCTCCTAGTTAAACAAGAACTCTCTGGGAATTAAAAGCCTATGCTAGCTCATTTATACAACAGTGGTAAACTGTAAATGTAAAAAAAAAAAAAAAAAAAAAAAAAAAAAAAAAGTCAGAAATTATTCAGTTAAGCTGAAAAACTCATGTTTTGTTTTAAATCTAGTTCTGATGTGTTCTGTGCTTTGGTAACACAAGAATCTTTTACCAATAGGAAAATACAAATTTTGAAGGTTTTAAAAATACCCTTTGTTCTAAGTTATAACCTTAGGAATGAGTCCCTGAGAATTGGTCTGTATGTTTGACAGCAAGCTGGAGCCACCTTAATCAGTTGCTCGCAGTTAGTTTTCCTTTTCATCTAGCCCATGTTTGCTGCTGTATTCATCTATCCTCCTACCTGCATAGCTTACGGTAGGCCCCAGAGAATATCTGCTGCTGTATTGCCAAGGCTTCAAAGCAGATGTAGTTATGCTGTATCAGCATAACTACATCTGCTTTGAAGCCTTGGCAATGAAAATGGTGGTATTTTGTTACATTGCTGAAAATGAATGGTGTGTATTTTCTAGCTCACTTTTGTTGGAACCTTATAATATTGCTAATAATTCCTATAGATGTATAGTGCCATAGATGAATAGAAAGTGAAAGTTATGTCACAGATGCCTGACATAAACTGCCTGCAAGATCCTCCCTAAAGACAAAGGGGTGATAAGTAGGTATGAAAACATCTCTGTTCACCCAGTCAGATCATCAGATGAATTGCTTACTGGATTCAGGCATTTAGGCTGGGCTAATTTCTCTTTTTCTGTAAAAAAATATCTCCTGGAAATAGTGGGATTACCCACGTATCACTGTAGGTATGTGTTGGATTTAGAACTGTTACTGATCTTGGCCACATGTAAGAAAGGAAGTTTCCAAATCTCAGAGTTCAGGCTGTTTGCAGAGCTGATAGTTGAAACCACTACGTATGTTACATGCCTTTTTATATGCTTTATGTAAATCATGACATGTAACATTAAGTAAGTGTGGGATGGTATCACACCTATATTGGTGAGAAGTTGGCTTTTTTTTTCTTCTTTTCTGTGTAGAAATACTTAAAAATCTATCAGCTTGTGATGGAGAATATAATTCTGCTTTGAACTACATGTTGGCTCATTAAATATTATTAGGAACAGCTTTCACTGTCACCCACTCTTCTGCCTACATGGCTACACTGGATTGCACTTTATCAACTGACCAAACTTCAACTGAAACCACTTTGGTACTCTATTCCCAAATCCTTGCTGAAACTCATTGACTAAAGAAGGTAATTCTTGACTTCATCTCTTCATAGAATCATACTGAGTTGGAAGGGAAGCATAAAGACCATCTGATCCAACTCCCCTGCAATGAACAGAGACATTTACAGCTCCATCAGGTGCTCAGAGTGCCTCCAGCCTGATCTTGAACGTCTCTGGGAAGAGGGCATCCACCACCTCTCTGGGCAGCCTGTCCCAGTGCTTCACTATTCTTATTGTAAAAAAAAAAAAAAAAAAAAAAGCTCTTCACTAATTCACTAATTAGAAACCATCTTGTAAGTTCCACGTTAAAAAATAAAAATAAATAAAAATCAATTAGTTTATATCCATGCATTTTGATCCAGGGTCATTTCTGCATTTAGGTTTTTCTAATCCCACTCACTGTGGCATAACCTTAGTGAAATTTGCACTACATAGTTCTTGTATACTTGCTCTTTCCATTTCTCCAGAGCAATGAAAATTAGGAATTCTTCAGGCTTTTAAATTTGCTCTCTTTTTGGTGGTAAATATTAAGACTGTGATGGCTTCAAAAGTGTTAAATGGGACTTGACATGTCCCATGTGAGTATTGCAAATATAAGTAGAAGAAACTGTCTCTGTCCTATACAATTATAAATTAAAAACAAAATGAATTGGCTGAAAAGAAAAACTAGCTCAGCTTTATTAGTTCTGGATACAATGTATGGGTTCTCTGTTTAGAAGGGGAGCATGAAAAATAGAGGAATTCAGCTAGAAAGAAAACAGTTCACAAGTGCTACTTGCCTCTATACTAGGATGGGTTTAAAGGCAGTATAGTAGAATGCCTTTTGAATAAAGATTTGATGGAAAATATAGGGACTGTTTTCATCTTTTTCCACGTGCATCTTATCAGCATAGTATTAGTAGAAAGAAAAAAGCAGGATGTTTTTGGAGCAGAAGCTTATAATAATAATAACTTAATGCTATTAAACTGCTAGATGAGGAAACCCAAGAGATGGCATTGCAATAGATTGCTAAACTGGTTTGACAAAAGGAGCAAAGTGGAATAAGTCTTTAAGGTCAAAAAAGTTGCTCTTAGGTGTAATGTGATTGGAAGGGTAAGGGGCTGCAATCATCAGATGGCTGATGGCAGTTGGCCAATAGACCAATGCAAACAGAAAAAGGGCATGGAATGATCAAGTGAAGACACAAAAAGGCTTCAGACAGGAATTTTAGCTGGATACAATGCCTGAAAGATATTGTTAGATGTATGTGAAATGCATATTTGAGCGCCACAAATGAGTATACCAATTCCACGTTCAGACCTTTTTTATGTGGCTGAAGGAATTGAAAGTGATTGAAAGAGGTCTCCCATTTGAAAATGCAATGTTTGTGCTGAGTGTGAGTTATGGTCAGTGCTGGAAGATGTTCATTTTTGTTTTAAAGTTTAAGGCTTATTTATTTTCAATTACAAAATATGAAAAACAATAAAGAATATATAGCATTAATTATTGGCTTCAGGCGCTTGAAGAGAGATTTCATTTCTTTGGCTGCAAAGTAGGTTAAGATTATTATCCCCATCTCGCAAGTTGGGATCTGAACCTCAAGGTCACACATTCTGTCAGTAGCAGAGTCAAATAAAAAAATAAAATCCAGCAAGTTCTTGCTCTAACTGCAAATGAGCACTGCCACACTCAATATAGTGTATAGACAGTCTACTGTAAACCCCTGTGAAAAGAATCTGTGGTTTGATTACTTCAGTAATCTCAAAATCTAATTCTGATTTTTCTTGTACAGGTCAGCGCTACGAATCTATCTCATCCAAGTCAGTTTCTCTTCAATTTTTCAATCTAGCTTGTCTAGGGAGATGGGATGACATTTCTTCTTGTTTTGTTCTTTTTTTATTTCTTTTACCTCTGTCACAACCCTCTAAAACAATACTTTAGAAAATGACAGAGAAGCAGTGTTTGTAAAATGTCATGATCACAAACAATCAGAGTGATTGCATGCTACATTTATCGTACATCAATGTCCCTGCCATCAATTGCTTCTTGAAACTACAGAAGTCTACGAAGTGAGGCAGGAGTTGCTCTCATATTGAATTTTCCTAAAAACTTTTTTGCAAGCCCTTTTTTTTAGCAGAAGAGTTGAGCAAATTATTTAAATCCTGTGTTATCAAAGGCCGTATTTTTAATTAAACAAGAGAGTTATTGTTTTGGGGTTTTTTAAATTATTTCACCGAGACTTATCCCTCACTATATTACTGATGATGTGAGCCCTGTGATGTGGTTTTCCTCCTGATTTTACACTTCGTGACCTAGTATTTTTAAAAAGGGAAGAATAATGAATGGCTGAATTTGAAGATAGAGTTGGCATGGGAACTGCTGAGTCACAGCCTGAACCTCTGATCACCTGAGACAAGGACTGAGTCAGCTGTGGGAGCACAGGTGAAGGCAATTCAGCTGTGTGACCAGAAAGGGTGGAGCCTGGCTGCACCTCTCTTAGACCCCATTTAAGGGCTGACTGCCACTGGGACTCTCTTTCTGGAAATTCCTCTTTTTGGACACTTCTACTATGAGCCTAGGATACGGGTGAGCATTTCATTTTTGATTGTCTTTTTATTTATAAATTTGTCTTTTTAATTATAAATCTGTAAAATACCATCTTAACCATGTTACTCTTCTAATTGTACATCTGTTAACTGTATGGAGTTTCAGCTATTTTGCTGAAGAGAAGTTAGGTTCACAAATTGACTGAGTTGGTCAGTATCTCTGGGAATAATGTCTTCCAAATCAAAGTAAATCACGTAGCTTACTTTCAATCGCAAAAAGATAAACAAATCTATCAAAATATGCTGTCTGTTCAAGCATTTTAGTATAGCTGGTACTTTTGATCAATGACTTGTGTTAGTGTCATGGTTTTGTTTTTTGGTTTTCGGTATTCTACATCATAGCATCATGTAGCACACTGGGAGTTAAAGTGTTAATGCTTCAATTTTGGGTACCTATCCCTATACATCAAGGAAGTCATGGGATCTGGCCCTTCTGGGTGGGGTGGTCTCTTATACCGCCTTGCAGTGGGTACTGGAGGGTGCTCTCTTAGCCATTCTAAACTTTTCAAGTTTGACTTCATCTCAGGAACTCTGTCTCTCCTATTTTATTTGATTTATTGATCTCAATTAGGTTGTATTATATTGCGTTATCTTGCATTCCGATATTGTAGTTAGTAAAATAAGTTTTCACCCATAGATTGTTGCCACTGTTTTGTTGGTTTTTTTTTTTTCCTTCCTTGAGCCCAGCTCCCATCTCCCTGTCCCTTTTCCCTTTCCCTTCCCATTTTGTGCGGCTGGGGGGGAGGGAGTGCCTGGGGCCTACTGCCCCACTATCATGGGCATAGATTGATCTAGTTAACTCATGTCAGTTAGTTCTCTGAAACACTTATGAATTAGGCCAGCTCTGAGTCCTTTCTCAACTTTCCATTGCATTTTCAAGGTAAAGAAACAAGGGAGAAAATACATAGTTCATATCCTAACAGTGGACAGTTGTTCTATGTGCAGATTTTATTTAAGTGAGAGGAACCACCAAAGAGAGATCCAAGATACCAAAGAGACAAGCTGTCTTCAGAGTTTGTTTCATATAGGTCACCACAGTACTGTTTCATCAGTTTATAGACTGCAATTTCATCCAGTTCTCATCCAGACATTGCAGCATCACATGGTGTGAGTTAGGGCATGTGTCTTGTCAGCTGTGGTATCAGTGCCTCAGATAGAATAAAATCATTAAGGTCAGAAATACCTCAAAGATCATCTAGTCCAATCCTCACCATGCCCACTACCCATGTCCCTTAAGCACCTCTAGGGACAGTGACACTACAACTTCAGTAGGCAGCATGTTCCAATTTCTTACAGCCTTCTCCATGAAGAAATTTTTACTGGCCTGGAAAATAAAAATTCTCATTCAAAAATTCAGAGTTCTCTTAAAGTTGTTATAAAAATGTCGGAATCTCTGTTTCTGTAATTATTTTCGTAGAAACATTAGCACAGTAATATCTTAAACTTGACTTTTTTACTTTCCTGTGATATATATACCTTGAGGAAAAAGGCTAATCTTTGTATTCATATTTGTGTTCTTAATTGCAATCAATATGGTGAGAAACAATTTGGTTCCTGCATATACAACATTATCTACTATAAGAGTAAACTACAGTGCAGATCATGCAAATGCTATTATATAACTACAGCAGTTACTGCAGTGTCTTCCGTAGCATGTCAGTGTACTGTAGCAATTAAACAGTATTCTGAAGCCGTAGTCATTACCATTCTAAATGATAATAAGCAATTCAATATAAAATACTGGATAAATCATTTCCTTACAGCAACCACTGTATATGTGCTTTGGTTTTTATTCTAAAGCCCTTATTACTTGTCATCTGAACACTGTGCCAGATGATTTATATCACGTGCTTGTAGTTTCAGTGCATATTTACCATACCATTTTTTGGGAAAAACAAAAACAAAAACCTTATAATAATTATAACTATTTTAATTTATTATCAGTTTGCAGTGATATTTTTGAGAACGAGCATGTGGTTGTGAGAAGGAAGGTTATCTTTTGATTATTTTTTTTTTTCAATAACCCACCTAGAACTCAACATAATCTTCCTGTGGTCTGAAGCTTAATAAAGCTAACTCTCCATAATTTTAGGAGATTTAAGTCAGAATTAAACACATGAACTACTAGACTAAATTCATTTCAAAAATCAGCTTTCTCTCTACGTACTAAACAGATTCCCACTAAAACTTGTGCATGATTTTAATTACAGATAAGTTTCTCTTTAAAGGCCACAGCATTCATGCTCAGCTTGCTAAGCTGAATTCAATACATCTATATGTTAAAGGTAGCAAGCTAATGTGTAAACAGGGAAAATATTGGAACCAATTGCTGTTAATTTGGTTTTGATCAATTCACATTGACTGCACTTTACATGCAAATGAGAAATGTGGTAGATTAGACCAGCTGAAAATAGTTGAGATATGGAAGTCTTTTTTAAAAAATTAAAATAGAGGTGAAGCTGGGACAATAGAAAATGGAGAGGCCTGTGTTCAAGATGTTGGTAAGAGAAGTAAAGAATTAATAAATATATATCTGTTTGTATAGCTCATGTTAGTACAGATTTATGGGATTGCTGTATAGGGAGCCAAGATGGCAAACTGGCTCCTACATAGTGTGTTATTAATTTTATGCTGTCGAGGCTACTAAAAATTGATTGTTAATTTTAAAAGTACTTGGGAGACTTTGCATGATACAGCTGAATGCAGGAAAGCAAGTATAATATGAAGACAGACAAAAAAGAAAAAATGTGAAAGCTGTGATTTGGTGCCATCAAGTCTGAAAAGCTTCTGGCTGGAAACTAGGCCCAAAATTACTTAATTTCATTTGTGCCCATTGTCTCACTGAATTGAATGAATATTTTGCATCTGCAACACTGCAGAACAATAGGGTGAATGGACCAAAATAACCATGAGATGTTTGTAGGTCAATTACACACTTGATTCAGGATCTCTTGTAAAAGTACCCACAAAATTTATTCTGTCTGCCTTAAAATGAATGATGCTGATAGAAAAATTGGAGCAAAAAGGACAGCGACAGTGAATGTATGCAATGCTGCTGGCAGTAACGCCACTGAGCAGAGTGGTGCTCAGTTTGTGATACAGGTCCTTGCTTGGAAAGTCCTTGGGCTTATGTTTATTTTAATGGAGTTGCTTGCCTGCTGTGGACTTCAGCAATGCTTAAATAAACATGCAGACTTTTTCTGGAACAGAAATACTTTTCTCTGTACTGTTAGCGATCCAGAGAAGGAGGTGAAATAAGTTGTGAAGAGTTGTGGAAGCCAGTCAATACTCTAGGCAGCATTGGAAACATGAAAAGAAAATAATAAATGAGATGTGGTCTTGAAAAATGCATAATGGGACACTAATTCTGAAGGAAATTTTCCAAAGCAGATATTGAATCAGACAGAAAACTGTAAACTAATGATTACCCTAAAGCCTTGAAATTATATCCTTTGAAGTATTAGGCATGCGTGAGTAATGTTTCTAGGAGCACGTGGTTTTCAGCACATTATCTTGGTGAAATAGGGAAGACTTACTTAGGAAGATGTAGAAATAAAATGCATGGGCTCAGAATGTGACTTCAGCATTACCCTCAAGCAGAGCAGGATTCTTGCTTTGGAGTGTGCAACATGGATCTGGGATTGATAGATTAAGTAATAAACAACTGGTTCAAGTGGTCACTGTGCAGAATTAAAATATTTATCGGGCTTCAGTTTTTATTTCTAACTCCCAAAATGGCACCCACCTACCTGAAAAGATGAGAGGAAACAAAAATGTGGAGTCCTATTACCATCATACTGTTTGTAGTAGTTTCAACAGTGAGATTATCAGTCTGACTGACTGCAGGTTCAGAAGGAAGATTCTGCTGGGTATGGATCCAGGCGGCCCACACCAATGTAAGCTGTAATAGTAGCTCTATGAGCTAATCTCCATTTAGCCAGAAAATAGGCATAGTGCAAGCAGTGCAAACTGCAGGATTGAATCTTGCCTCTGTGTGTCAACTCTGATGCACAGTTTCTGTCCCTTTGCATGAGAGGGAAAATTCATCTCAGTCACTGTGGCCACTGTGCTGGGACCGCTGGCATGGCAGTATTGTTTGTGTTCTGATGCAGGCTTTTGTCAGTTACCCTGAACTATAATAATTGATTCTATGATAACTCAAAATTTACAGGCAGGTCTATTAAGGCTGCACTGGGGGTGCATGTGACAGTTGTGATTCTTTTCTAACTGCAATTCTGAATGAATTCTTCTATAATTGCTGTGAAGTTCTAGGCAAAATTACCAGCATCATGGACATATGAATGCTTGCATATCTCCAAAACCTTATTTGATGGCTCTGTGTGGCATTTCACTGTACTATGAGGCCTTCATTGAATCTCTTCTGGAGGTTTCACTTTATTGAATTTCTTAGGTGTTGATGCTCTCATAGGTTTGATTTTAATAATCCCAATTTATCCACTGCTTCAGAGGAAGTGTTTTTGTGGTGACCGTCTACATAAGTGTTCAGTAACTTTTCAGAACATAGCTGTCAAAGTGGGATTTGATAGTGGAATGTAAATTCTCAATGCCATTGTGCCACGTGAAGCTTCTTAAGTATAAAAAGATATCCCAGTTATTACAGAACCTCTTTAAGATATAATTTGCTGTATCATCATTTCAAGACAGGTATGCTAGTAACACTGAACTGAGTTCAGCAGTTTAAGTTCTCACACTGATTTCATTCACTGTCCAAGTGACCGTCATTAAAAACAGAATCAGAAGCTGAGCTATCTCTTAAGCAACTCTCTTTTTTTTTTTTTTTTTTCCTAGCACTTTCTGAAAGTGTTGCCCAAATAATTCTTTTTCTCTGGAGGCTTATCTTTGACTAGTCTCACTCTTCCCAGTGTAGCTGATATTTTTTCAGTTGCTTTTGCTACCATTTTGCCTTCTGCAGTTTTCAAGATCCTGGCAGGAGGAAAGTTCTAAAACAGAATCTTTGTAAGGGAAGGCTTCAACCCTTTAGAAGCTTAGCTCCCCCAAACTCTTGCTTTTTCCCAGTAAATTGTAAAGTATGGGAAGAGCGGTTATAGCATTAAATTTGTATATGCCTGCACCAAATTAAGGGAATGGGAAAATATGACCAAGCTCTTCCAAATAGTGGTGCTGAGCAGTTTGGTAGATTAAGAGCTGAATCAGAGCTGGGGAAAGCAGGAGCTACCTGTGCATAGCTGACAACCAGGTTATACTCTGCTGCACTGTGGTGTGCTCTGCTGTTCTGGGAAGAGAATGAGAAAAACTTTGCCTGTATCAGTAAAATATTTTTGGGTGCAGTTTTCCTTTATGTAAAACCCTTCTTAAATGACAAGACTTTAAAGTGGGCTTTATTTATTCTCATCCTGTTTCTATGTGGATTAGGAAGGTAGGTTGTATTGTTATTTAATATATCAATAGCATTAAGGACAATAAGGCTTTTAATGTTGTAGTGAAACTTATATTTTTTTAATTCATTATGCCTTTGGTGAAATTTCCTGTTCTACTAATAGAAAGCACTGTTATTTCTTTCCCTCCTCTCATAAAAGTTCACTTAAAATAATTCTGTAAACCTAACTGCAAAATATAGATGTCAGGCCTTGCGGATCTTTTCCAGGCTTTTAAAAGCATATCTACAGTAGCTATGTGATTTTTTTTTTTTTTTTCCACTAGTAAATGAAACTTACTTAAGCCGGGAACTTACTATATGTTGCTTCAGCTTTTGCCTATAATAACTTTAAATCTCATTATAATCATCTCATTTTACAGCATCCTTTTGTCCTAAGATGAATGTATCCCGAGAATAGCATGCCAGTTACTCTCCTCAGACATAAAGACTTCAGAGCAAATACAACAGTCTTACAGAAATGAGAAAAGGCAGCAAAACATCCACTCTGGGTCTCTGCCTTTTTGTGCTATGTGCAATAAGTAATTTAAATATATTTACACTAAAATATTTTTTGAGTGCTTTACCACTGTTTGTAGTGAGGAAAAAGAGGCAGAGTCGGTTTAGCAGCATGGAGGTTTGGTGTGAATTATTAGGATGGTCTTCAGTACATACAATTAACATTGGTTAACAGGAGGAAAAATAAATTACTAGAATGAGTTTGAGCTTGCAGTGCTTTCTTGAGTGTTATCATTGCATGGGGTCATTTGCTTCCATTTCTATGTTGACTCCAAATTTCAGGTTGGTTCAAGAAGTTGAAGTGAGCAATAACTCATAGTATTTTCCTTGTTAAGCTTGTTTGAGCTTGTGGAGACACAATTTCTGTGGCATAGTTTGGCTGGTGTCTCTGCACTGAAACCTGGGAAAGCTCAGGCAGAGGAGAGAGAACAAGGTTTAGGATAAATCCAGGCAACGCAGATCCTGAGCTTCAAACTCTGAGCTTGAAAATTTGTTTCCATTGCAAATCAAGGTTTAACTTACATTTACTAATTTAGACTCTGTAAAAGTGACTGCTTAAATCCTTGAAACAGATCAAAATGTTTTGAGGTTTAGAAGCTTTTTCCCTCTCAATTTACAGTGGCAGCAGATATTTCTACATTTTAAAAACTCTCTTGTGGTATCAGCAATTCAAACATTCCAGCACTGAGTGTTTGAAAGCAAAATGATAAGCAAAACTAAAGCTGATATTATGGATGTTTCTCTTGGCCAATACTGAGGGACTTGCATGAAGCAGCAAGAGAGATTTGCAAGAATACAGTGCTGCATATTCACTCAGAATATATTTGACTTAAGAAACATTAGTCAAATATATTTTCTTATCTCAAAATAAAAATAACCATTGAGAATACGCTTTATCCCCTGTTATCCCCAGATATAGGAAGTAGCAGAAAGCTGTAGTCCAGAATAAACCTCTGAGCTCTTATGTGGACCCTATAGACCAAATGCTGCTCCAAGCTCCCAATCTGAAATGAGTTATTCCTATAACACTGCATGCATGGTCTGGTACAGAAGGCCTGCATTTTCCTCAAAGCCTGTTTGTGTTGCTCTGGGCTTGGATTTATTAATGTTAAAATCACAGTTATTTTATGTGGGGAGCATTACTATGAAAGTTGTATGAAATATTCAAAGTGAAAAGCAAAGTAAACACCTTAGTGAGACTTCCCAGGTGAGACATTTGATTTGAAGTGGGAAATATAGGCTGTGTCTACAGAGACATTCACTCTCAAAACACTTCATGATGAATATGAGTGATTCATTGTCTTGTATCTAACTCTGGGAAATGTGGTGTTCCCAAAGGTTTAGGCGTAAAATCAGGAAGGAGGCAGGAAAGACAATTTTAAGTAGGCTGTTATGGCTCAAACAAAATGAACAGAAGTTCTAGACAGAAGGTCTCTGTTGTAGAGAAGTTCTCATAGCAGAATGGAGCAGCTGCCTCAGAGGGAGACACTTGTGGTGGAAAACATATGGCAGTCAAAGACATATACTGAAACATTACTTGCTGAAGAACTCTTATTTTAGGATGGAAGAGTTGCTTTTCTATTTTCCTTCCCATGAGGCAAAATTCTGAATCTCTCAATCAAAATCTTGACTAGATGGCTAACTCAATGAGGGTTGGACTCGATGATCTCTTGAGGTCCCTTCTAACCCCTGCAATTCTGTGATGAGGTGACCAAAAGCCACAAACAATACATAGCATATGGGCATATGAGCATAAGTAATTTTCTTATATGTTCCTACACTTAGGAATGTGGGAATGGGAATATTTTGTATTCCTTAGTAAAGGAACAGCCAAAAAATAAGGATGTTATCTTGTCTCTGTCTGACCCACAGCTTCACCTGTGAAATTGGCACTTCAGCCCATTGCTCCTAAAGACGGTTTGTGCAAAATGGTCCTGCCCTAAACTTATCTGTCTCATTTCATTGCTAGTCTTCTGGAGAACACGTGGTGAACCAGGACAGCGAAATAACCCACAATTTATGCTGTGTCTCTTTTGGCTTCCAGAGGAACAAGCTCTTGTGTTTCATAAAATCAGCGTAGGAGTGTGTTGCGTGAAGCAGAAACACTAGGGTCAATTTTAGAATATAATGATGAGGTTTAAGTGCTTTCAAAATACCATTAAATGCTTATTTTCTCCTAATATACTAGAAACTAGAGACTTGAACACCATTGTTAGTTTATGTGGTGAAACTGATAACAATAAGCTGTTGAAGGATATGTCCATGCCAAATCCTTTTGTAGGGATTTTTTCCCTTTCTTTTCCAATTACACATTTTCACTCTTCTAATACACTAAGAAAAGCTTGGATTCCTTAATAGGTGTCTGCACAGCATGTGGTCTTGACAGAGCTAAGAACAATTGCTACGCTTTTAAAAATGGTATGGTTTGTAAATTGTTAGATTAACCATCATTTTAATAAGATTTTTTTTTGCAAGTATTGGTTTGATTGTTCACTATAAGGTGTAAATGTTAAATTAACCTGAGCTATTTGGATTTGTCCTGGCATAATTTCTCAAAGTACAAAACCATTTTTATAACAGCATGGGGGAAATGCACTGAATATCTTTCCATGTAGAGCCAGATAAAGGCAAGTTGGGAAAGACATCTGTGAAGATTGTATGATAATGGAATAAGCCTAGAAGTAAAATTTCATGCTAAGCAATTTGTACTGTATTTTTTGAGTCACATGTTGTTGTAAAATGAAACTTGTTTTCAAATCTTTTAAGTAATTTATTGCACTTACCAAAACACACATTCAGAGTATTCGTGCATTTCTACACAGGTGTAGTTAACCATACACATAGGTGTGTGTGTGTGTACATATATATATATATATATGTACACACACACACACACATATATATATATATATATACACACACCAGTATATCACTTCATGTGTATTTTAATCTCTGCAGGAAGAATGTTGCATCCTAGCCCCCACAAAAACAAACAGCAAGAAAAAACCACAACCAAACATCTTTATTCTAAAAAGATACTATTGTGACATGGTGGAGGAACTTCAGGAAGTTACAGTGATCCTTTCTGGTCCTCATCCTGACAGACCCTGGTCTTGATTTAACTCTTGCAGTTCAGCAGTGGGATCATAACAGTTTACAGATTCACAATTCATCAGCTGCGAACTCACTGTTGAACTTACTGTACAATTTAGATTCTTTACATCTCTGTCTTCTGATACGCCAACAGAGTTACTATTGAGGGTGATAGGCCACAAAGCAGATAGTACAGTACTCTAATGTGGCATAGATATTTCAAGTGTTTGGCTGAAGTCACTTCAGCTGAGGAATCTCCCCACAGGCTTACCTGAAAGGAATGTCTGAAGATTCGTGGTCTGTCTTTGCCAAAAAGGATTTGATTTGGCCACTGAGCACGTATCAAATTCATCACTTTTGGACTCCTATTTGGGTTACTTCTTATTGTATGCATTCTTGTTTTTGAGGATTAGAAACAAAAGAACCTAGCTGTTTTTGGACTAGCTATAGAGTATCTGGATGAACCTTAACGATTAGAGAATGCAGGACAGGTTAGGTAATCTAGAAGTTACTTTTCTTCCAAGCTTCCTAGAAGTTCAGTAGAAAATTGCTAGTTTTCCACAACATGTGGCCATCTGTCAGTGAAGGTCAGAGTAGGAGTGGCGTGCTCTGCGTTTTGACTAGAATGTGATGATGGCAGCATAGCAGTAAGGGTGGATCATGAAATGCTGTATTTTCCTAAGTTCAGAAAAAGCTTTTGGATTATCAATGTACTTAACTAAGGAAATTATGGTAAAGGATGTTGCACAGAATACTAGAGGATCTTTGATCCATCAGAAACTCTGAAAAATATGATCGGCTTTGAGATGCCAATGTCATATTACTACCTAGTGTCTGATCCAATGTCAGTTCAAGAAAGTATGAATTTTTGAGAGAAGATTAGGCCCAGAAGCTGAAGTATTGGAGACTTTCCTGGACCTGGTACACTGTTGGTCTTCCTTCTTTTTCTCTTTCTTGAGGCAGTAGCTGAGGACAAATTGATGAAGAGAAACGTTTATTGTCTCACTGTCGAATTTTAATGCCAGCAGTGAGTTCTGGGGAACACTCTGTGCTAAGAATGAGATTAGTAACCAACCTGGAGTGGTGCTGGTTGGAACATCATGATTTTTCTTTCCTGTGATACAACTCAGTGGTTTATTCATCAGTAAGTTGATTAATTGGACATCTTTGAGAGTGTTTTCATAAAAACATTAAAGCTATATGGTTCTCCCCCACACACACACCTTTTTTTTTTTTTTTTCCTCCAACTGCCATCATCAGTGATTTGGAAGTGTAGAAAATAGTATTATAAGGGAACAGATGCGAACAAAAGGGGTGAAATTGGATGTATTAGTATTCAGCGGTCTGCTTTTGATTACCTCTGACTGGAAAATATTTGGAAGCCACCAGGGTCCCCTCAAGTGTTATGATTTGGTAAATTCAGCCCTCGTGTGTTGGGATTCAGGCTCCCTTATTGAAATTGAATTGATATTTTGTAAACTTCATTTGTGAATAATGTGATCTGACAGGGACAAATGCGAGGGAGAATTGTTTTCAAACCTTCTCCAAATGAAACTTATTATTGGGTAAATACGGATTTCTTTGTCTCTTTTCCTCTCTTTCTATCCTGAGCATCTTCATGGCCTGAATATGTATCAACTTTTCCAAGGTAATTGAATTGATTCAATCATGTGTGGGCAACAGAAATGGGCAATAGAATATCTTTCTGATGGGGAAAAAATTGAAAAGTAGAGGGTTTCTACTCAGGTGAAGGGCTGGGAGGGTCACAGTGCTATCAGAGGAGAGAGACACGCAGAAGCTTCTTTCTGATTATCTCAGCTTTGGCCATTCTCTCCCTCAATAATCGCCCTCTGATATAATGCTGGCTTTCCAATTTTGCTGGCCAGCACTAGGCCTCAGATGTGTTACATATTAATTTCCCTTTGCAGAAAATTTGCCAAGCTTTAGCTCAAATTCAGTTAGCCGGATTGATGAAAGTGGCAAAAGGATACGACATTTACTGATTCTCTCTTTTCACCTTTGATTAGCTCAACCTGTGAATTATTCTTGCCCTGTCAGTGTGCCATTAAAAGAGCTGGGGCCAAGGTTGCAAGTTCATACTTTCTGATGTAACCAAGAGAAAATACTTGGAACCATGATTTGTCTGACAGAGACCTAGGATCATTTCAATGCTGTGTTGCCATAATTTTAACAGGTCAACCCTTGGTGAAATAAACACACAAAAATAAAAGCTCCATCCTCCTCATTGTCTTCATTTCTAGCACGCGTTTCTGGAACTTAATCATTCCCAGTGGTTTTCAAGCGGAAGAAGTGAAGTTTTTGCACCAAATAAGCTGGGAAAGTTTGCTCCTCACACTCCTTGTTGATATTTTTAAACAAAAGGCTGCTAATCTGTAGGGTTCAGTTCCCATACAGGGTGGGATCTGTGTAATCAACTCTTTTCTCCTGCTAACACACTGCAGGTTTGTGTCATAGAAAAAACAGGCTTGGATGCTATGTAGTGCTGAAGCTCTTCACTATATCAGTGAAGTATAAAAGGAAGAACTTGGTTTCCTCTGTTATTGCCTGTTTTTGTTTGTTTTTTTGTTTTGTTTTTGAAATTGTGCCCTGGTTTTGATTGTGTATTTGTTTGATTTGTTTCTCTGTTTCACTTGATGAAGGTCTTAATTTGATTGTGAAGTTTCTGTAAATATGGACAAGTGAAAACTTAAATGTTATTACAACTGTTTTGGAAGGTTGCTGAGAAGATTGTCATTTTTCATTGCCCAGTTAGGCAACATGTTTGAAATGCATTCTACATAATGCTGTTGAGCATCTACAGTGACATTTTAAAACAACAGATGTGCTTCAATCTAAATAGCATTGTTGGCTGTGGTCCTGAGCAAAGGCAAAAGGAATGGGTTAAAGTGGAAGGATTCACGAGTGATGCATACAGCTTGCACAAAGTGCACCACAAATGATTTGCATTCCAGCCCACAGAGTAAGGATACACAGGTATTCATCTGGAAACCCATCCAATGCTGCCTTTCAACGTCCTCATGCTGCCAGGAACTCATGGAAAGCACCTTAATTTAGTCACTGTGGTTTTGGATCCACTCAGTGTCTAAAAAAATTATGAGAACCAGTCATATTGTCTGCTGTCATTATCTGACCTTTCCAGGACAATTCCATGAAAACCTTGTCAAGCACTGGAGGGATGCAGATTTGATCCTTTCTGTTCACACTCTTTTATTCCAGTAAACGATGTTTTTGGTGAGATACATATGAAAGTGCACAATTTAGAGGTTTTTTTGGTTTTTTGGTTTTTTTTTTGGTAAGAATTTTCTTATAAGCTTTTCAGTGCATAGCTCCCATTTGCAAACTATTCACTTCAAGAAATCCATTATGGCCTGGAAAGCTGGATGTAAAGAATCTCCTTATCTGGGAAAACTGAGAATATATTGAGCATTGCTCTCTTGTCTGCTTCAAGCTTTGCTGTATGGTAAGTATCGGCTTTTAGCTGTGGAGTAGAAACAATTGTTGAAAATAAGGAGCAGTGAGGGTGTGCTGATCTCTCTGGGAAGGGTTTCCAACTGACATGCAGCAAATATTTCTCATGGCTCTTCCATCATTCAGTGAACCCAATTGAGTTTCTGTAATTTTCCACTACCAAGTCAGGCTTCCCTAGGTCAATAGCCTGGATGTACAAAACCTTCAAGGCAAAGCCCCAAAAAATCTTACATTAACCTATGTGACTAAAAGCATAATGTAGACATACTCTTAAAAGCCATTCCTTGTAGAAAGTCACCTTTGGAAAGTACTAAAATCACTGACCTTTTATAATAAGGCCTACATTGCAAACTAGGCTGTTTTAGATCCATCAGACAGCTTCTCCAATAAAAAGGAAAAAAAAAATCTAGTCCTCGTACTGTTTTCTATCTTTATATCAGTTATTAATTTGTATACTCAAAAAAATATTGAGTCTGCTCATAGGAGCACTTTATATTCCCTCAGCCTTAAAAGTGCTCTAGCTATGGCCTGCTAACTCTTATGGCCATGAAGAATGCATGTCTTAGTTATAAATGGTATCCACTTTAGCTTCATAGCTTAGAGGTGAATAAACACAGAATCACTGAATTGTACTCAATGGCTCTCTTTATACTGTATTTTGTTAGCATCTGACATAAATCAAGCATGATTTGATTGACTATACACAAAGTAGAGCTGGAGTAAAATAATGAGGATGTTTGTTAGCTGAGCTGCCAGTCTTTAGTAGTAATGACATTTAACGTAATAGGTAGCAGGTAAGTTAAAATGTGCTTTTTATTTGTTGTACATACATTTTATAAAAGAAAGATGTAGTAAGGCCCAAGGTGCAATTTTTCACATGGCCCCTCCAGATAGGAAGCTAATTAAAAACAAGGCAAAAAAACTGATTGTGAATGAATGCGTTGGCCATTGTTTAGTGTTATACAGAACTGTACAAAAAAGATCATTAAATTCCATTCATCACATTGGCTTTAAATTGATGCAAAAGGCTCGTACTTCTGTGCATAAAGTAGAAGCTAAGCAGGAAGGGTATTAAATCAGTTTGAGAGTCTTGGGAAAGAAAACATTTAGCAAGTGAAATAATAGAGAGTAGAATATGATAACACTGCTGTAAGGAGTGTTAGCTCATTTGTTCTGAATGCAATTCTGAAAGAATAGGATGGAGGTAGTGTAAATTTTAGTACTAAAATCCAGACGGCTTGAAATTTTCAGTGGAAGTGCTTGTGTCACTGCAATAACCTCATGCATTTTTATCATCTTCATGTTTAAAAGTCTCTTTTTAAGAAGTCTGATATTATAAATTTTAGAACTAATGAGTTACAAAATTGTAAAACACTATTGTAAAGTGTACTTTACACTGGATCTTTAAGTTTTAGATTTTGAGGGCCTTCTGAAGTGGTTTTTTTTGTTGTTGTTGTTAGAAATATACTGAATTTCTTTTCGGAAAGCTTCTTCAGGTATTGGATAGAACAGCTGAACAGTCTGTGAACAAGTGCACTTTGATGCTAATTAACTGATTTGCATAAAGCTATTTTCTACAGGCATTGAGAGGATACAATCATTATGGTCATACCAATTGACTTCTGTTTGTTACATGCACTTCTCCTGGAGTCATAAAATTATTCTCAGCTCTCATGTGTGCAAGTAGCTACAAACTGCTATTAACACTGTTGCTTGTGCTTTGTCATAAGATACTAATTGCTTATTGACTAGCTCAAAGAATTTGGGCAAAAAGTACACCTAACACAAATAATAAAGCCTAGAGACCATTCTGCCTAATCTAATATTGTTAAATTTCAGGCTGTGCACTGTCCCAGACTCCAGTCTTAAACCATAGGTGTGGTTCACAGAGGATCTGTTTGCACAGTTTCGTACTTGAGCTTTTGATTGAAGGATCAGGGCTGTCCTTGGGTAAGCGTCATTTCTATCAGTCTTAGGATGGCCTTAGAGAAGAGAGGACAGATCTAGCAAAGGGTTTTCAAGTGAGCAGCAACTTAAGCTGGGTCAGTTCCTCTCTTGAATACAGCTTGTATTATTGAATTTTGCTTGTATCGATGACTACGACTTTTCTGCCCAAATGCTGGAAAAGACTAGAAAAATTCAAGGACCCTTATGCTCAGGTTGACCTATCTCTACAGGAGAAACTGTGTATCTGAACTTTCCTGGTTTGTCATGGTTTTAAACTGAGACAGGGGAGCCTTATGTCGAATATTAGGAAGAAGTTTTTCACACAGAGGGTGGTGACAGGGTTGCCCAAGGAGGCTGTGGATGCCCCATCCCTGGAGGTATTCAAGGCCAGGCTGGAATCTGGGCAGCCTGGTCTGGTGATTGGTGACCCTGCACGCAGCAGGGGTTTGAAACTAGATGACCACTGTGGTCCTTTTCAACCTAGGCCATTCTATGGTCATGATGAACATTAGCCTCTTCAGAGTACTGGGGCAATCAGATTGCCTGAATGCTTGGAGAGCAGGGAAAACCCTGTTTGATCTCTGATATCTCTTTTTCTTTTGCTCCAGGGGACGTTCAGTAGGACATGGGAGTAAGCAAAAGTGTTGGTCTCAGTCCGGGTGCTATGTGCTAGAACACGTTTTGATAGAATTATCAGCCATCTAGACCAAATTGGCCCATTTTGGGTAAGAAAATAAGTGAGTTTAGATATAACTTGGTGAGTCAGGTGTGTGAGGAAAGCCAAACATGCATGTGACTCCTTTGGATGCAAGAATCCCCCCTAACTGCTGGTAGATGGTGGTAGTAAAGAGCTACTTTGATCTCTTCTACTCTATTGCTTCTAAAGTTTCTGTGCCTTGAGTGTCATGACTGAGTGTGAGATACTCTGTTTTCTGAATAACAAGCCATTATCATTATGCTCAACAATGGATTGAGTGCCAATACCTGACCACTAATAATGAGGGAAAAAAAACATAGAAACCTGTTGCCATGCTGTTCAGTTCAATGCCTGCAGATGTCTGCTGTGATGGGCTTCTCAAAGCAATTAGAAAGACTTTGAAAATAAAAGCAGCTAGAAGAAAGTAAACTTGCCCAAGGTGCAGAAGGTGGAGAGGTGCGATTTCAGATCACTGCCTGGTGTCAAAGTTAGTGACACACAACCACAGATCTTCCCAGGACATCTCATCAATAGGTACCCTGGGGGTTGGCTTTCTTCTGACAGGAAATTTCTTCCTGAGTTTGAATGGAAAGAGCTCTCAGTAATAACTCAGGGTTCAAGTGATCTCTGGGTGTCAGGAGGCCTAGGTGCACGGTCCTTCCACTTTACCACAGTGGATCCTTGTCAGGTTTCATTCTTGAAGATATGTTTTCACATCTGAATTCTGATTTGTACGTGTTGATTTTTTTATCACAAATAATTTTTGGCTGCATTTAAAATGCTTGGTTTTCAGCAGAGGTCCCCGAGCTCTCAAAATATGTCCTCTATTAAGATGTTTCATATTTGATATCCAGATTTTTTTCAAGCTTTTAGAATTCAGATGTGCACCTTAAGTTCTTTTGAAATTCAGTCTACCGTGAATTGAGCAAGATTACAATGCACCAGTAACTGCTGTTTGAAAAATTGATTTGATTTCATTTAAGATGGGATTTGCAAAGCTTTGTAGAGTTCCATGTGTTTAGATGACAGACATTTTATAGAGAATTTGGTATTTTAGCTTTTAAGTAGTTTTGAAAATATCAGCCTTAATTTTGTTTAGAATTACTTGATATTTCCTTCAATGGAATCTATGCATCACCCCATACAGGGTAAAATGTTTCTCACAGAACTGTGTGACAGAACTCATCATTGATATTATGTCCTCCCCACTTGCATGCAAAGCAGAACTCTTTCTCCTTGCTTTATTTTCCTTGTTCTCTATTTCTCTTTTCTGGTGCATTTACCTCAGTGGCTATTACCATGGTGTTCAAGTCAATAGAATGTCCAGTGTCTTGTATAATATAGTCCTAATTTTTTCACTCACATGCTTTGATTTTGATCTAGATGCTTCCACCACAAGCCCATACTTTAATTATTAATTGTTTTTTTTTTTTTTTTTTTTTTGCACAAGTTCCCTATATTCCTTTCTGATGCATTCAGGCACTGTGAATTGTTCCCTAAAGCCAAATCTATACTTTTTATTGTTATGTGAATATTCTGCTCATACTAGATATTACACTTTTACTTCCTATTCAATAAATATCCATGGCACTCAGCTCAGCAATTAGTCTGTCAGAACAATAATTTATGATGGTAATAGTGTAATATCAATAGCTTTATGGATCAGAAATGTGTAAGTATGAAGCTCAAAGAAGTGCCTCTGTGAGTTAAATTCTGTGTAAGCAAATATTCCATTCCAAAATTTTGTAAGTGCTGTTTTATCTCATTTCAAAGCTGTTTTGAAATGTGAAGTGATTTATGAACTTTATGAGAGTCTTTGAATTTTTTTTTCTTATGCATTTTGTGACAATATATAAGCCATCAGGTTGTTGAGGATGAGAATCCATTTCAGTTACTTCATTGGGATATAGCTCAATATTAACTTTCTGGTCTGCTGTCTTACTGAACGCTGCCTGTTCCACTGACAGTTCATTTAGATATTGTCATGGTGTTGGAAGCTTTAAAGGGGTTAATGAGGTATTTATTCCATTATTGTTATTGGAAATTACAGTGTCTAGAACACTTACACAAGAAGATTAAAGATAGATGCTTTAGACCACTTTCTATAGTCTGATAGACCATTATTTTCTGGTTCATAACACAAAATAGTACTTTTCATCAAGGAGCTCATATTCTCTAGATGATTCAAAAATTCACAGACCAAAACCAATGTGAAGTATTAAGTTCCTAATACTTTTTTAACCCTAAACAAGTTATAATGCAAATGTTTTAATCAAACAAAGTGAAATTGTGACACGCATGTGAAATCTGGCAAGGAAAAGGTTGCTTTGAGGAATTGGAGTAGACATCCCACAGCCTACCTTCTGCTTACAACTTTGTGGATATGGCAAACTCTGGCTTTGGATGATTTTAACTATTCCACACAGGATTTAGAACTTTCATGCTTCTCTGATTGTCAGTGGGAAGACATTGAGTCTAGTTTTGCAACTTGACAGTGATTCTTTGTGGTGCTGAGCAAGCCTTTCCTGCCGGAAGGATAGCAGATGTTGTCTATGATTTGTGTGATGTGTTTGAGATATTTGGGCTCCCATCCAGTGTGCCCCTCATTATTAGCACAAAGTGCCTAATATAGTTTTTTCAGCCCTGAGGGAGGGGAAAATATCTTATAGCCCTTTGGCCTTTTCTGGTTGCAAAATTCTTGTGATGAAGTGACCAGAGTTCTGTAATGCCTTCCTTGACAGCTGAGAATTACTGCAACTGGTCTTTGCAGCATCTTTCATGCTTCCCTGGTATATATTGTAATATAAGCAGTGCAGCTGATTGTTTCACCAGATGGTAAATAGGTACCTCCTAGTAGCCAGATCTTGAGCATATGTAAGATCAGCTGTAGAGGGATAAATGAGAGGAGAAGTGTATCTCCATCCTTGCAGTTAATGAAAAGCCATCTGGGCATGTTTGTGGGCAACTTGGTGTAGGTTACCCTGTTTGATTTGGCAGCCCTGCTTAAGCAGGAGCTAGACAAAATGACCTCTAGGTGTCCCTTCCAACTTCAACCGTTCTGTGATTCTGTGGCATGCTTTTGAGGGCTCTTGTGCTCCTTTGCAACTTGAGGTGCACAGAATGGGTAGAAGGCACAGCAGAGGATGGGCATAAGAAATCCCATGGCTTTTCCCTACAGCTTCTTTCATCTGCCAAGCTCTGTTGAGAAGCATGTGACTCTTCTCCTGATGGTCAGGTTTATTTCCCAAATTATTTGTTGTGAAGCAACCAGTGTTTATTCCCTTGATCTCTCCAAAGTGGGTTTTATCCATACTGCACTGCCCTAGGTGCAGCACCTCAGCATTCCCCAGAATGTCTCTGAGTCCATATGTAGATCTAGCACTCCTGACACTTAATCTGGTGTCTTCCCTTCTAGAGAGTTCTTCCCTTCTTGACTTAGAATTTTCTTCCTTTTATGTAGCATTCCACAGTCAATTAAAAAAAAATCAATCTATCAGAGAGAAACTTTGGTACATCAGAGGTTAGAAAGTTGACTTTGTTTCGTAGAAGAGTTTCAGTCAACAGTTAGTTTATGTGCTAAGTCTTACAGTAATCCTTGGAAAAGAAAGCAAGATAACAAGCTGCGAAATGATGTTCTCTAGAGCCAAGATGTATTGAGAAAGATGCATTTGGCAGAAAACAGCTTAATTCTAACAGAGAGGAGTTTTACTTTCACACAGCAATACAATGCATAATCTGATGCTTTCTTACAAGATAACATGAACGTCTTGAATGCTATTTTGGATAAAGAAAACTTCAACTGAGAAAGTTGGTGTTTAAAAACAAAACTAAATCACTTCTAAATTTGGAAGTTGGTTTTTTTTGGTTTTTTTTTTTTTTTTCCAATTATGGAGGTACGTTATAAATCAGGGGCAAAAATAAATATTGGTATTGTGTATCATCTACAAATACTAGCTTCTGCTGGCCTGTACTTTTGTGTGACTATTCCATCTTCCATGGTAACTTGGTAACAAGGAAAAAGCCTTTACAGTTCACGGCACTGCTGCCTGGACAGAGATTGGGTTTGTAACAATTCACAGATCTTTCATTTTTCTAGTGCTGAGGAATAACACTGCTATTAAAATGGCTATGTGAATTACCTGGTAGAAACATATATATTCTATGTGCTCAAACAGATAAACAGCCATGTAGAGCAGGGATTTCTTACTGCAGGTATTCTAAAGAACCCAGAAAGAGAATAACATCACGTTTCCTCCTGTTCACTGGTTGTTTTTTCAGGTAGGATTCCTGAAAAAACATAGCCTACAAAGCACTATTCTTATTCTCTATGTGTCATCCACATGTGCTTTTCTTTTGGTGCCAGTTGAAACAAGGCAGTCTTGTAGTGGAGTATGAGTCTGAAATCCTCAAGTGGTTACAAGGCTGGGTAAAGTATTGAGAATTAGTTGCCAGGTTTTTGTGTGAAAGGCACACAAAAGGTTAGGAGCTACTCAGTTGTTCGTTGCCATCAGTTTTAATACCCTTGGCTACGATGACAGTATCTGTAGTACAAGCAGCTCTGATGAGAGCAGTTGGTAGAGTGCCTGGGAATTTCTGGTGCTCGTTCTCTTTCTGACTTAGAACTCAACCTAGCATTTTCCTGTTTTATTTCCAAATGTGCTGATTTCCATGCTTGGCTGGCAGAATCCTGGTGAAAATAAGCATTTCTGCTGGGAATTTCATTCTTAATCATAGACAGTGCTTGTCTGCGTCTTACAGCTAAAATAGAAAATGCTGTCATTTGTCCATTACACATAACTGGAAGAACTCAGTCTGGAAAGATTCCTAGGTGGAGGCAATGTGTGTTTATCAGTATCCCTACTATAGACAGGCTTTGACTGGTTTGCATGTATGTGTATGTGGTTGCAGCGAATTGTAGACCTAGCATGCAGGACTTAGAAGTAAAGAGAATGTGGGAAACTCGACCCATTGAGAAGAATCAGGATCAGATAGTGTTAAAATACAACTTTCTGTTGAACTTTCAGTCTACTTCCAGATAAATAAATACTGTCAGTCTTATTTCCTGGTTTAAACTGCTGTACTTGAGGCAAAAAGAAAAGGTGAAAGGTAGTAGCTTGTCTCTAAGTAGCTTCATTCCTCAAGTGAAACATGGAGTCAGCTGAAAAAAAAGAAAATTTTAGAAAGTTCCTTGTTTTTTTGTCTCCTCAAACTGCAGTTTCTCCTTCAGTGGTCACTGCCTTCCTTTCTCAGAGTTTCATAAAGGGTTATGAGATGCTGGCCTTGAGCCTTCTTATAAAGAAATAATAATTAAAAAACAAAAACAAAGCAAACAGAAAAAAAACTGTGAGGCTTTGTGCAGGCTGAGGAATATAATTCACAGATGTCCACAATATAAGCTGAGATCTGTGCATGTCAAGAGCCATGCATGTTCCCAACAGCAATGTCATGCTCTTTTTGCCATCCTCATAAACATTCAGGCAATTCTGCAAAATATCTATTCATTCAGCTTTCTTTCTTTTCTTTTTTTTTTTTTTTCTTAAATAAACCCTAAATCTCACCCTTGCATTTTACGGACTGATAAGTGTCCTGACATTGCAGAACCCAGAGTAGATTGTATCAACCTTCATTCTTTCCCTTGCAGGTGTAGCCTTGCAATATGTGACATGCCATTCATAATACGAAGGGAAATGTACAATACGGAATACCAGTCTTTTGTTACCGAATGGAAAACGGAGCTCAATGTTTAAATTGATTTTTGAGAGAGGGAGGGAAGAAAAAGAAATGGATATTTATTAATTCCTACTGTTAGTAAAACCCATCACTTCAAAATTTATAGAAGTACCCATCTTTGGAACTCAGACTGTCTGTCTGTCAATCCAATGGAGTTGCACTGGTTCCCATAAGACAGGCATCAATTCTGAGTTAGTTCTGCACTGATTCTGAATTCAGATACAGAGAACATGGAATAAACACTGCTCTTTAGGCTAGTGGCATAACATAGCAGGGCCATTTATCTTTTCATGCTCTCTCATGGACGTAAGTAACAACTCCAGTGAAGTCAGCAGATTTAAGCTAAGTCAAAAACATTTGGAAAGAAAGCTGGGCTTGATTCTGCTATATTGAGGTCCTATCAGAAGAAATAATCCCATCCTGTGTCCTCATAGTTACTATAATTGTTTAGGATGTCACTAATTTTTAACAAATGCTCTAAGCCTAGAGCTCTGAGTCACTGAGTTCCATGTCTGAGGACAGTGGTGCTAAGCCAGTCTTAGGATGCTGTAAATGAAAGGAGGCTCATGAGCAGTTTATTTTCATAGCAGGAAAATGGTTTTATTTCCATAACATAGAGAGGAATATGCTAAAACAATATTCATCCCTAAGAAAACAACTAAAGTAAGCCTTTTGCTAGGACAGACAGTTTTGTTTCTCATGTGCAAAAAATTGCAACTGACTACAGTAGAAAATCCATTCAACATCTTCAGGATTAAATAGTAGTATTCCTATGTTGACCCAAATCTTTACCAAATTTCAGACAACAAAATTTGATTTTTCTTTTCTTTTTAGATATGAAAACTTTCATAGCAAAGGTGTGTATTTGAAAGAGACTTTTTTTTTTTTTTTTTTTTTTTTTACCAGGGGGAACTACTTGATTCACTTCTTATTGCTTTTTCACTAAGTAATTAATATCTGGAGAGGAAAGGGAGGGTCCTTCAGGAACTGTACATATAAATGCATTTTGTGTGGGAATAATGAGTTTGAGTTGAATTTTGTTGTCCGTGTGAAATGATTTGTGGTTTTCATGAGATCTTCACAAGTTCTACCTGAGCATGTTGAGTCTTACGAGCACTGAGTTGCAGCAGGTTTCCATGGCTGGTAAACCAGGTGTCTCAAAAATTCAATACAGAGAATTTTGCTCAATGGACTTACTCAAATGCATCCGTGAGCAGTCACTGTTCTATTCATTGTGTTATATGGCAGCTGTTCAATTCTGCATCTGCAAAGAAATTCAATAGTTTCAGTGTAATTTCTTAGGCTGCTGTTTATATATTCCATTTCAAACAAGTTCTGTGACTATCGCAGAAGAAACAAAATTACAAAGCACCCTGTCATTTCCTTAGGTTTGCTCCCAGAGCCATCACTGAAGAAAATTAGTGTGATGATGTGATTTTCATGACTGATAACTGTATCATTAAAGGACTAAAACTAATCATTGGGTATCAGTATACTTGAAGTAGTCTTGCTTGTTTAAAAAATTGATTAAACTCATCTTTAGGCAGAATGTCTATTGGAAAAAAAAAAAAGAGAGAAAATTGACTTTGATTCCTTGCAACATAAAAAAGCGCTGATCATTTCTTTCTCCCCTACTAGTACATAATCAAACACAAGCTTGAAGATCAGTAACAAAATTATTCTGCTTTTAGCTGCTTGTATACCTCACTCAAACCAGAGCTTATAAGGCAAGCTCTCTTTTGACTCGTTTTCTGTGGTTTGATAGGTTTTCAAGAATGAAAGACAGGAACCAGAGTGGCTGCACCAAAATATAGAAAGCAGTAAGTGATCTGAATCTGTTATGTGCCGTGGAGAAATAG
>NW_026294721.1:6362500-6410000 GCF_026119805.1 Tympanuchus pallidicinctus
GGTGACTGATGTGCAGAAACTGCAGAAAGAAAGACACAGAGTGGAAGAAGATGTGGTGAGAGGTCTGATACTACAATGGACCTGCTTGCCAGAAAGGTGGGAAATGGTGCACGTGTGCTCACAGACCTGTTGCAGCATCTGGACCTGCATGCATTGGTCATGAAGATGGCAGTGTCGTAATAGACATCATGGCCATGGCTAGGAAGGTCACACAGCAGAACATAACCCAACCCAGGCAGTTAGCCTTGGGAGATTCCTGGCTTTCTCCAAGCTTTGTCTTTTCTTTTGAAAGAAAAAACCCTCAGAATCTTATTTACTTAAGAACTATGAAAATTTAAGGATATAGTTTCTAAGCATTAACACTATGGCAATGTAAGCTGTGATTTACTGAGGGAAAATTTTTATGATGCTCATAGCTGAAATCTTGGCTCCCTGAGATCTGAGAACAAAACCCCCATGGATCCAAACAGGGCAAAAAAACATCACCCTGAAACTGGGATTTCTTGTTGCCTCATTTTATTGCATCAAATGCTGTCAGCCTGTGTGTTTCTTACTGTTTCACTGCACAGCTCTAATTCTACTCTGCAGCATTTCAAGGCTCTAACAGTGTAAAATGTAGGTTCAAACATGATCTTTTTCCATAGGAATGTGTTAAACAGGCCATGAAAAGCCAGCATGATCAAAAGATGTTCTACAAAGTATTGATATTTCACTGCTTCTTACCTTGAGCTTCTCCAGTAATTCACCATATCAGAAATACAATATTTGTAAGTTCTTTTTCATAAAGGTCTTTATGGGTTTGGAAATTTAAACACCGCGAAGCTGAAGTTGAATTGGAAACCAAAAGTCTCTAAGCTTGTACATCTTATAAAAAAAAAATTCAATTAAGTGGGATTTTAGCTGTTTCAATAAAATTGGACTCTCCCTTTTCAAGATAAGGGTCCTATAGAGCTGAGGCAACCTTTATGTGGCAGGAATATCCACTTCCACTAAACGTATAATCCTAGCTCAGGATACAATACGCACAACAGGAAATCAATGTATAGTAGAATCAATTTGAAAATATAAAATAAACTAATATATGAGTGGAAAATTGACTTCCTATGGATTAAAAGCAGCACAAATGGTAGAAAAATCTGGCTTTTTAACAGGATGAGGTGGGTGGTAATAATAATGCAACTGATTAACTAGCTGGTCGCAAGCTGCAGTGTGCACATAGATTTTTTTTTTTCCCCTTTGGTAAAAGGATTCAAAGAGGAAATAATTTATTGGTGCACTTCGCTCAGTGTTTGTCATTGAAAGGATGCAAAATGTGTACATCACTGTGAAAAAAGGGGAAAAGTAAAAGATATGGAAAGTATTATTTAAAATATCAGCACTGTAAACAGCGTAGGATTACTGCAGCAATCCCATTATCACCGTGGGGATATATAAATGTTTCCATTACAATTATATTGAGGATTTTATAACTCAACCATTGAGATTTTCATTTTTTTAAGTGAATTTAATGTTTGTGTAATGTGTTGTACTGTCAGTCTGGAAACTGAATGTCTCTTATTTACTGCCAGAACCGAAACAATCAGACACAGGAGTAAAGCAGTCCCCAGTTTGCCCAGTGCCTTCCTCAGTCCTACCATCAGCAGGTCCTTCTCCGTCACATTAGGCCTATGAAGACCTGTAGCTGTTGCACGCAGGCTTCAAAGCTATTGTGCATAGGCTTGCCTAGAGCATGGAGAAGGTCACAGGTCATCAGGAGAGCACCTGAAGAGAAGCATGAAGGAATTTCAGCCACTCCAGACAGTATAACACGTTCACCTGGGACCCTGCTTAAATGCTTCTATGCAAACACATGTAGCATGGGGAATAAACAAGAGGAGTCAGAGATGTGCATGGCTGCAGGGTTGTGATCTTACTGGCAGGCCATTCTATGATTCTATGTGATGGGATGGCTCCTATGACTGGAATGTTGCAATGGAAGGGTACTGGTTCTTAAAGAAGGACAGGCAGGGAAGATGAGGCTGGTATTGCCATCTATGTCAATAGCTAGCTGAAGTACAGGAAGCTCTACATAGGGATAGGTGAGGAGCGCACTGAGAGCTTATGGGTATTATAGCTCATTATATGGGTATAATAGCTCATAATACAGGTATTATAGCCTCATTATAGCTTAAAGGGATGGTGAGGATAGGTGGAACTACAGGCCGGTCAGTTTCACCTCTGTGCCCAGCAACATCATGGAGCAGATTCTCTTGGAAATTATGCTAAGGCACATGGAAAATAAGATGATTAGTGACAGCCAGCACGGCTTGCCTTAGGGCAAATCACGCCTGATGAATTCTTTGACTGTCCCTGTTAGGGTTACAGTGTTGGTGGATAAGGGAAGAGTAACTGATATCAACCACATGGACTTGTGAAAAGTATGTGACACTGTTTCACATGACATCCTTGTCTCTAAATTGGTGAGAGATGGATCTGTTGAATGAATAACACAATAAGGATAAGGAAGGAGCTGGCACCTCTGATCTAAATTCCATGTACTGAGAGCTATAGAAAATGATAGCACAAAGGCATGGGTCTTGCTACCCAGAAGTGGTGTTACTGGGTAAGAGTACTTCAGGATGTTGTAATGGCTGTTCTTTCTTGCTAGATTTATTCTGTTGCCTACTCCTTACGTAACAAATGACTCCTTCTTTAAACTGATCTTGCCATCAAGAAGAAACTAGTCCAGATTTTTCTTTGTTTGTAGGAGTGCAACATAAACACCCACAGCTGCCAATGATCATGGAAGTGCCTTGCAATTTGTATTCACTACAACTGGCAGATCATTTTGCACTCAGGAATACCATGGCACTTTTCACTTTGCTTTATAAGACTAGGGGAATCTCTGGGGAAAAAAAAAAGCGTACCTAAAGAATATATATATATTTTTAATGAAGAGTAAATCTGCTAAACCTTCCAATTGAGAAGTGATGAAAATCCAGCCTTGTATCTTAAACAAGTCAGATAACCAAAAAGCAGTAGAGACTTTAAACACCTTATTAACTGCATTAAGAATTGTTACTGCAATTGATGTTACCAGGATATGTGATGTATTCACATAATGAACTGCTTTTCAGCCATCCTGAGATGTCTCATATGTCAGTCTAGAGGCTGTGATTTTCCAAACTGATAGGAGTAATGAAGGTGTGTCTAGCACTAACTGAGCATGGAGTGCATTTTAAAAAATGAAAACAATAATCATGCTAAATAGGAGTGTTGGTTGAAGCCATTAGTATCTATCAGATGCGCTGTAGAAGCATTGACAGAAATAGTTTGATATATCGTAGAGGGTGGCTTCTAAAGCGTTTCGACCCCATAGGGTCTGAGAAGCTTCAGAAGGCAGGCTCAGCTCTTTATAACTCTCCCAAGGTCCAGTCCTTTCTCAGGGACAGCATGGTCTGGGATTTGGGAATTCCAGCTCCAGTGGAGTTTCTTGTGTCTACAGATCCTCCTGCATGGGAGCTTGGCCCAGGCGCAGCCAGTGCTGGCCTTACTGCTTGATATCTTCTGCAACATTTATGTATGGGGAGACAACTGTGTGCACTGTGTGATACCTTAACTACCAGTGGAATGAAAGCAGGGGAAATTTGGAAATAGCATTGTAAGAAAACCTTAGAGATTTTCTTCAGGGCTGAGGACAGCCCAAATACCTCCTCCCTTCAGACCAGTGATGATATGCCTGCATTCCTCCCAGTCTTTCATAGGAGGTAGGTGATTAAATTTATTATAGGCAAGGAGCTATGTTAAGGAATATGTATCTTGTTGCAAAGAAATCTTGTCTGGGAATTTTTGTTATGTAATCACGCTGCTAAAAATGACTATTAATGCTGAGCAGAGCAGTAATGTTTGTTTTGAAGAAACGTACATGAAAAGAAACCTTTGAGTTTTGTCCCACACCTGAGAGGTAAGAGTTTAAAACAACAAAAAAAAAAAGGTAGGGTTAGATTAGATATAAAGAAGAAATTTTTCACAGTGAGAGTTGTGAAGCAGTGAAGCAGTGAAACAGGTTGTACCAAGAGTTGCAGGCAAGGCTTTGGGCAACCTAATCTGGTGGGAAGTGTCCATTCCTATGGCTTGGAGTTAGAATTAGATGGGTTTTAAGGTTCCTTCCGATACAAACTTCTCTGTGATTCTGTGATTTTATGATTCTTAACCATGAATACCTGTGATGTAAGATACTGGCTGACAGATGACCACTCCACACCATCCATCACACTGCAAAAAGTTCTTGAGCCTCAGTGTGTCAGCAGTAAAAGTCAGCTTGTCTGAACCCTGTGTCACCATCGGCTGTGGCACTGGATGGGAAAAGTATTGTTGTACCAGGACATGCAGCTTCTGCACTTTGCCAGTGCCTGGTGTGCCTGTTTGGAGGAATGGAGATGATTTGATTTGAGAGCTGGCAGGATCGGATCAGCAAAAAGTAAACCAGCAGCAACAAAATAGAGAAAAGGGATTAGTTAAGGATTTTCAGAGGAGAGATATCTTGAATAAAAAAATCCATCAGCTGCTTTTGAAGCGTTTGTCTGATAATCTGGGTTACATTTAAATGGTTAAATACACAGGGATTTTAGGGTGTTGTGAAATAAAATACAAATGTGAATAGAAGGTTGGTGAGCTTAGAGGACTCTCTGAATAGGGTCTGATGAGACCAGTTGATGAGAAGCCCTAAAATTGTATTTTTAAATTGAGCCCAAAGAAGAAGGGTTAAACACACTGTGAGAAGGTTTCTGAAGAGAAAACAGTATGCAGAATTTGGTGGGAGCAGAGGAATATTGCTGCTATATTCAGTCCAACCTTTGTATGGTTATACTCGAATGTATATACATTATTTGTATTTATTTCTTACTTGTCCTGCAATAGCTGCTGCTGCCCTGCATTAGGATACTATTTTGCTAGCCACTGTGCAAGCCTACAATAAAAAACCATCCCTGCTTTGTAGAGTTTATATGGTTTTGGTGGATAATTTGTAAATATATCGTTACTATCAGTTCTTTGCATTTCTTCAGCCTGGTTCTATGCACTTACAGACGTACTTAGTAAGAAAAGGAATAAGCCATAGTACAAGTTGGCATTCATCCACGAAGATTTAGAAATGCAATTTATATACATTTGGTAAATATGAATTAATCCTGACATGGTAGATTCTGTGCTGAGTTAAATAATCATACATACAGTCTACAATGCACTAGGACAATAGGTAAATTAGTCCTTCATTAAAAAATCATGAAGGAAAATGCATAATCTGCAGCAATGCCCAGAGGAAAAATTACAGTTATTTAAAATAAAAACACTATTGTTAGCAAATCTATGGAGACTGTCTTTTAGGTAGTTTTTCTTTTTTTCTTTTTCCCCAAAAACAATGTTATGGATCTTCCTGCATATTGGCTCTATCATGAGATTTCCAGTGGAATGTATTAACTAAGTACCAGGGACTTAATTGGAAATCTGAGGTAGAAAAAAACTGTAAATCTCCTTTCAGTCATTTGTCTCTGCACTGCCTGCTCGGGAGCAGCAGACAAAACAGCTTGTGCTTTTACATCTGATTAATGCTAAGCAAAGCTGTGATTAAAACATCCTTGAATTCTTCTGTCATACAGCACAATTTAAAATTGTGAATTATCCTTCAAAACATCACCAGTGGTGCAATCGTACATTAGCGTAACAGCAAACCTTATTTACACAAGCACAAATGTTGTGTAAATTGGCCTTTAAGTGGATTTTAAATGGCAATCGCTGGGTAGGTGTTTGCAGAACTGCTAAATAATAAAAAAAAAAAATAGCTGTAGTGCAGTATTTTACAAATGAATACTTTTAATGGGCCTATTTTCAATTGAATTGACTATTAAAACAATGAAGGCAGAAAATGACAACAGTTATTTACTCTGGAATGCAATATAAATACTGGCACATTTTTGAATTGTTCAGCATCTTGTAGCAGAAAGATTTTGTGAAAGTCAAGTGGTTATTAGCTTACAACTCCCTGGTTGCCTTTCTATTGTGTGTAACTGTAGGGAAATAAGCCCCAGCCACTCTGCTGATAATTGACAGCATGTATACTATCAGCAGTAGGATGGGAAGAGTTTTGTCACCTCTTATTTTTACCCTGCATTTTTTTGTAGGAATGTCTGAAATGTACAAAAATTGGGGACACAGTGAAAGAAGAGCTACAGTCTGGAGATGGTCCCCATCCTAAGGAAATGTCCCCTGCAGTCAGCCTCACCTCTGTTTCCCAGAACATGTCCTGGGTTCTGGATGGGATGCTAGATGGGTTCTGGATGGTAACAGCAAAACCCCAGGTCTGGCCAAGTATAAATCCTTTTTTTTTTTACCTTCCTATTGTGAGTGTACCTTCCTATTGCAGGTTGGAATAAGAGCTGAGCTGGTTAACTCCAGGTGCTCTCTTGCAGTATCTTAAACTGCAAATTGAAATTTGTACTTCAAATTCAGCTGATGAAGGGAATTTTCCAAAATTGCTGATATAAAATATAAAGTGTAGGAGGCTTAAAAAAAATAACAGAGAGGATGTTATTTTCTATTCTTCTTTAAACATCAATTATTGTATCTTGTAGTCTGGGTCAGCTCCAAAACTTACATGAAATCAGAAACATGATTCTCTTAGGCTTCATTCTCTGCCTCATGTGAACAAGCAGCTCATAATCAACCTTGGTTTAAAAAAAGAAAAGCTTGTTTACTGGAGTGATGTTTGGAGTTTTTATGTCGTATTTGAGTTAATATTTCAACTGATTCTAATCTGCTTGGATTCATATCCCTTGTGATTTCTCACAGATGAAGGATTAGAATGAAACAGGCATTAATCAGTCCTTCATAAGATTTAGTGATGTCAGCCCTACCTTTGCCATTACTCCTTTCTATTTGTTATCTATACATCTATAGTCAGCTGTTTCTACCATATATATATATATATATATATATATACATGTATGTATTTGCAGCCTACATTCTTTTCTTTTTCTCCCTTAGTGTCATCAAGACTTACACTAATGGTTCCTTAGTTTCATTTGATGCTGGGATGTAACAATGTACTCATTTCTGCTTTAGCAGTTTCAGGCATACAATCCGTCAGTCGATCATTTCTGCTTCTACCCCAAGAATTTCTCATTTGTGGTACAATTGCTCCTACGTTATCTCAGTGCAAATTGAACCATTGCAGGCTACCTGTCTTCTAAGAATGTTCTTGCATCTATAATGTTCACTTGCCCTTCATTATCCTCCCTAATTTACTGCTTTATTTCCATTCTGGTATCAACATGCCTAAACTTTAAAAATCTTTTTTTTCCTTGGTGTGGGGACATGTTCACAATTTCTAAGTTAGAAAGCCCCACTCTTAATAAACCAGTACCTTTTGGAGCAACAGGGTGGAGAATGGATTGCTCCCAAAGAAAAAATAATTACTTCGTCAAAAGTAAAATGAAATAAGGGGATAAAATGATGATACTTTTACTTGGAGTTCTGGGAATGAAAACTGGAAAATGTTGCACAGCTGCAGAGATTCAGTAACTACAGGCTCACTGAAGGCAACCTGCCTCTTTTTGCACAGTCAAAATTAGCTGAGATTGGGTCCATACTTATGCCCTGAATCTGGATTCTGCTTTGGGAGAAATAGCTGGAAAGTAAACAGCTTGAAATTTATTTTCTCTTCATGGCTTCCATTAGAATTTACAAATCAAAATACAACTTTTATATCTTCAGAACTGTTAACTAAAAAATCCACCTTAAACTTTAAACTTTTTTGCATTAATATTTCTGTAAGGAAGATGCTGTGAACTGACCTCTCTTTTGCTAGTCATGCAGAAGACAGACACCACTCAGCCTGATGTTCTGCATCCATACTGTCCTTGGATGTGAATTGAGGTGGCAGATTATTTGGGCAATCTGGTGGCTCTTTCCCTGGTAAGTATGTAAGCATTTGGACTGTCCAAAGCCTGTTCCTATTTGATGTGGGGTTCATTCTCTGCACTGCTTATCAACAGTACAGATGTTCCAAGTCCCAGACCTTCTGTTACTGAAGAGGAGATGGGACAGCAGCTGACCTTTCTCACATAGGCAGAGGCTAAGTTCAGCAGTCATTCATTGCTGTAAATTCAAAAAAGGAATGGCACTGATTTTACACTCAGATTAGAGAAGACAGCTAGGACAAAAAAAAATGGGTTCTTTTCTGACTGTAGACCAAGAAATGTCTGATATCGCTGAGTAACTGAAAATGTTCCCTTATGCTCCTGATTCTCACTGTATGCACATACATACAGCGAAGAGACTTTCCAAAATTGCACCTGGATGTTGCATGAAGTAAGCTTAGGCCTCAAAAGAAATGAAAGAGAATCGTGTCCAAGGCATATCAGAGACAACCCCATCATACAGACCTTATCATAATCTATCATAAGTGAATGTTCCTTCTGAAATCTTTAGACTCCCTTCTCTGACTTAGCCTACTTGTGGGCTGTTCTGAAATCTCACGCTTCTGAAGGTAAATTCCTTTTAATTTTCAGTCTAAGTTTATTTATGGTCAATTTGAATTTTATTATTTAAATATTATTTATTGATTTGCATTTGCTGTCATGCCAACTTTACCCTTTAGCTTAAACAGCTTTTCAGCCTGCTGGAGAGGATTCTCCTTTGATATATTTATAGATAGATCTACATCACATATCAGCCTTCATTTTGCCCAGCTAAGCATCAAAGCTCTCTTAAAAAGAAAGGCTTCAATTTCCCAGGCTATTTTCATAGCTTTTTTCTGCCCCGATTCACTTTGAACTTATCTTTCCTGAACATGGTGTTTGGAGCTATAGTCCTTTTTTAACATAAAATCTGGTGCTAAGTTTCTGTATCCAGTATTTCCTTTCTTTTGCTTTAAAATGTCTTGTCTAGAATCAGGTTTACTTTGATCAGCAAGTCATCACTTGCACCATCAGTCTTCCTGTGACTAATTTTCATCCAGGTCTGTTCATGAGAGGGAAGATTCCAAAGAGTATCTTCCCCTTTGCAGCAGCACCTCTTGTTATTAATCCCTCCATCAAAGTGTTGCAATATGGGTTGTTTCAGGCAGGTCTCTGTGATATTCCAGATGATCTCCATTTGAATAGTTTTCTTACTTTGTCACCAGAAAAATTTGACTATATGTGCCAATTCTGTGAATAAAATTCAAGACCCAATAAAGGACTTGGGAACTATTCTTTGCTGTTGCAGTGTCCATCCAGTTAGGTGCTCAGACCCACTCTTGGACAGGGCCTGTAAGTTTCTTGAGCAGGGCACAGTTAGAGTGTGGTCACCTTAAAATGCAGTCCTAGATGGGCCCATGCTGAATGAGACTACCAAGAATGAGCAAGAGGGAATATTCTTACCTTCACACTAGCTTGAAAATAGCAAATTAAAAAGGCATCAAAATGCCTTGTGCCAAAATATGTTTATCAGGAGTGAACCTTGCTCAGTCTGTTCTTCTACTGACTCCAACACCACTAAGAAGAGATCTTCAGGACAAGCCACGAGTCTTTAGGACAGTAACAGAAAGCTGGCCAAGCTCAATGGTTGGTTGTTGTTTTTGTGGGTTTTTTTGTTTTTTTTTTTTTTTTTAATTGATGCTAATAATGATAAAAGTAATAGTAGCAATCCTTTAAAATGAAATATGGTCAGACTCCATTTTGTGATCCCTCTCCTCAATGAAATTTCCTGTACTTCTCCTCCCAGTGGGAAGACCCTCAGTCTGGTCTTCCCGCAGAGCAGCTCATCCACTCATAAGCTCACATAGACAGCAATCTCACTTTACAACTGGGGTTAATTGGCTATGGCTGATGAGCTTTGTTTAATGGAAGACCATTTATACATAGCATTTTGAACACAGGCTCTCTGTTTTAACATGCAAGAAGGTAGAAGGATATGAAAAGGCACAGAAGGTGTTAATACCACAGGGATTGTTTTTCTGCTTTTGTTTTCCCAATTAAGCAATATAAATGGAAGATTTGCTCTCAGGAGATTTATTATGACTACATTTACTGCACGCACACGCTTACTTTCTCAGCCCCCAGGTACGAAAACGGACTTCCATGCAGCTGCCCAGGATCATGCAGCAGCCTGTGTTTACCCTTAGCAGCAGCAGCAGCTGCTTGAGATGAACGTATCAAACATTAACAGGCTGTGTTGTGCTTCTCCAACCGGAAACCGCCTCTAAAATTCCCTGTACTGTTCCACTGCTTCATCTTCTAAAATAATCTAAGGTCAGAGTCTTAATCATTTTTTTTTAACTATGCTGCCAAACCAGCTTTTAAATTTCAGTCCTGTTTGCTTTTTTTTTTTTTCTTTTTTTTTTTCCCCGTGATAATTATAAAAGAAACTTCTCCTTCAGTGTTCTGTGCTGCTACCCACTGCTACCTGGCAGACCTTTCAAGTGTCGATTCTGCATGACTAATTGATTGCTTCAGCTGAGGTTAATTAATTAATTAGTAGCAGAGCTGCATTAAAGATTGGAAGCATTCAGAACTCCCATAATGGACATGAGCTTTATTAGTACATAAAATGAGTGTTTAAAATCCACACAGCAACTAATATGCTCTTGAGGCTTTCATTAAACAAACCTATAAAATTACTTGCTTCATTATGTATTTTAGTTACTTTCTTCACATTGTACGGTATCTCTTCACCTTTTTCTTTTGCCAGCCAGTTTTAAGTGCCTATTTGAAATCAATTTCTCTAATAATGGGCTTAATGAGCTCATCAATTAAGGCTGCCATAATGGAATGTAACTGTGTGGTTTCAGTTATCAGTTAAACTCTGGAACTAATTTCCATGCTTCATCTATCAAAAATGATTGGCTAATATTGTTTAGCTTCTGCTTTAGGACGATAGGGAGACCTCAGGCCCTTCCTCGCTAATGTCCGAGGGCCTGAATTTCTTCTTGGAGAAACAGAAGGGGAGGGAGGCGAGGCGGGATGGGAAGAACAATGGGCGCAGAGATTTGGGCCCCTATCTGGATCTGAAGGAAGTGTGATCCTGTATTTCAGTGCCAGCATGGTAATTAGTAGTAATGGATTACATTTTCAGACGTATTAGATAAAATGATCGTTCCACATGAAAAATCCCATTATGAGTTTCTTACCTCTTGCTCCCTCTGCCTCTCTCCTGCTTTCGCTTACCCTCTCTGTTTTAATAACAACTGCCCTTTTCTGTGACCCCTTTAAATAATAGCATAAATGGTCAATAGACCTAAACGTACAAATATTTCTTTAAAACAATGCCCTCACATTTACAGCAGCCAAACTGGAATGTGGGAAAATGCTTCACGATACAGGAGAGACTAACCACTAAGCATAACAATCTGTCAGGCCAAGAAAAGCTAGGCATAAACAGTGAAAAGAAATTGCAAATACTATTACAAAGAAAAAAAAAATCTGAGAAATCCCAATTTTGAATGCGTTTAATTAATGAAAAATACTGAAATTTCCTTGTTCTTGCTGTGCAAGTAGATGTCTTCAGATTAATGTGCAATAAAATTTCTATGTGTTGGAAAGGATTGATTTGGGCATAATCGTGACTTTACAAGTCAACAGCAGCAAAAACAGATGCAAACTGAAATGTTAAAATCTCATCAGCTAGCAGAAACTTGTAAAGTGTGGCCTCTACTTTGGCCATATTCGTATAGCCAACATTGGCATATGTGGTCCTGTAGGCATTTTCCAGACATTTGTCAGTGATGAAGGAAGAGCACATTGTGGAGACAGAAAGGCAGGCTGGAAGTTAGTTGCAGGGGAGCAGCAGGGCTTTTTTTATTATTATTATTTTTAATTTTTAAAGTATAATCTCTTTTTTAGCAGACTCCCCCTTGTCGTTCAGTCTTTTAAAACTTCCTGATGCCCATAGCAAATAGGAAGAGACAGTGCCCGTATCTCCCCCTCTTTGACCATCTCCCGGAAACACTTTTGCATTTGCTGGGTTTTGCATTTACAAGTAGGCTAACTAGGGCTGAAAATACAATACCCCCAAACAACTCGCATGCCGTACCTTCTCTGATACCACCACAAGATGTTTATTTGACTGTGGTTTCCCTTTATTGCTCTTCATGAGATAATAGAAAATAAACAGTATAGTAGGCAGCATGAGCTGGTACTCAAAGCACAGTTTCAGCCCTATCTCCTAACCAATGCTCATAGGCAGCCATGGATCCTCAAAAAAGTAGGGGTCTTCTCTGATAAATCCTAGTGACGGTGGGCTGGAGAGAACCCAGTGCACTTCATTTGTTGTTTTGCGAGCTAAAGGCAGAAAAGCATCATTTTTACCCCTAGTCTTAGGATGTATGTTGCTCTTCATGCTGCTGTGCCCATGTAATGGATTTTATGCTTTTTTTTTTTTTTTTAAGGACAAAAGATGGTTGAAAGAAATTACAAAGAAGATAGCAAGTTTATTCTGAATCATTGGTGGCTTTTGCTTATTTGTTTGTTTGTTTTGCTGTTCTTCCTTCTAAAACAATATTGATAGTAGTAGAAGCCATTCAGAACAACATGATGGTGTCACTGTCCCCCAAGCTTCACCCTCTGTTCTTAGATGTTTGCTATACCTTTGTCACAGGAGGAGAGAAAAGAAACAAGGCAGGCCTTGAAACTATACATGAAAGAGCTCTAAATAATAGTAATAATAGCTATTTTAAGAATCAGTCTTTAAGGGTTGAGTGGGCTCCATATGCCCTATTTATGCCTTTTTAATTCTTGAACAATAGCTGTGGGGGTTTCTTTTCCTGCAGCACATGAGCGAGGTTAAACATTATTTCTGTAACAGCCTTTTGTTTCCAGCTCCCATGGAGAGAGGGGAAAAAATTGAGATAAAGAAGTGTTATTAAAATTGTGACACACGGCTCTGGGAGTATGTTAAGGATAGAAGGAGCCTGGACGTCAGGAAAGAAATAATGAAATGCAAAAATCACCCAGACTGACAATTGGGAGCCTATGTAGCAGCTTAGCCTGTTGGTCCAAGGCTATTTGTCATAATCAGCAGCACTTTTCTCATTAGCAAAAAGCCATTACCAGTGGACTTTATCAGCAGCTGTGAGTTATCAAGGGGCACACAGCAATCCTAGTGTGTAGTCATGGGGTTCAGCCGGGGTCCGGCTGCTTTAATAAGCCGCCAACTCTTTCCCCAAGTTCCCAGTCAGGTGTCACTGCCATTCCCAGGGAGGCAGCAGGCTGTTAACCACCTCCCTCCTGTCCCCAGTCCCAGAGCAAAGATTCTCTTTGCTTCCCCATAAGCAAACCCATGGAAAACCCGTAAGCAGCTTGGGGAACAACAGAGCTAAGCACAGTCCCCCCTCCTTCCTAGATCAGCCCTTCTCCCCTCTTTGTAGTCCCTCTCTTCCCTTTTTGCCATTGTCAGCTATGGCTTGCTCACTGCTGCATGCACTAACATGTTCTCTATCTCCTCTTTTTGCTGTCATGGAATCTGTGAGGTTGCAAAATACCATTGAATTCATCTAGTTCAAAGGTCATAGTTGACAAAACCCTTCTTTGCATATTCCCCTTCTAACTACAATGCCAGCAGCTCAGCTCTATCTTCTCATTCCTGCAGATCAGCAGTAGACTTTGCACTTTGAAGGAGTGCCTTTGAGTCTGCACTAACCTGCCGTGGCTCTACTGATGCTGACTGGGCCGGTCTGTGCTCAGAATGAGATTCTCTCTGCTTCTTGTTCTGTCTGACCTACAAGACAGACCCATCATGCCCTCTTATTCAATCATCCCAACTAGTCTACATGTTCTTTTATGTTATTGTAGGCAACCAGGGCAAAATAAAAAAGAAAATAATAATAATAATAATAAAAAAATTAAAAAAATCACCTGTTTACTGTCCATGCTGTTCCCATGACAGACGATGTTGAGCAGAGATGTTTGACTCAGGTCCTGGGCTGAGAGAAGTGGTGTGATGACTCCCGGGATGAAGTGAATGCTCCAGCCCCAGAGGTATTCAAACAGTGCTCTAAGCACCTTCTGCAACTGTAGCTGTCCCTGCTCATGGCAGAGTTGGAGTAGCTGACCTTTAGAAGTCCCTCCAACTCAAACAATTCTATGATTCTATGGGAAAATTGGAGTTGAATTCCAGCCCTTAGGGAACAGATTTTGGACTGGCTGAGCACACAAGCATTCAAGTAGCACTGGCCAGCTAGAAGCACAGCCAAGAAGAGAAGTGAAGGTGTTCAACAAGCCCCCCAAGGTACACCCAAAGTGTCCTTTTATTGTGAGGGAAACATTGTGTTATTTTTTTCCCCAATTACAAATAAATAAGCATCTAGAATTTTAAGGTTCTAGTCCCTCTGCACAAGAGAAAAATCAAAGCATTTAAGAATAAATACCAACTTGTTTTCAGCTTCTTTACTACAGCTGGAGTAGCAAATCCCTCATGTCTTAAGAAGATAGCAAATAATAGCACAGAGACCACAAGGGAAGGTGGACACATGCATGAAGTGTGTGGGTAATGGGACTCAACATGCTGCTCAGCTGGAGGCTCCTGGAATCATTACAGGCCACGACCTGAAGGATTTGGGTGGATCCAAAAATCTAATGAAGTCAGGGAAAAGACTCTCATTGACTTTAGGAGGCTTCAGCAGAAGTGCTAATTGAAAGACAAATTTAATCTTGCTTAGACCTGAATATCTGTTGAAACAAACCCCTGCACATTTAGCACTGTTTGCTCAAATTAGCTTTAAACACAGCTGTATTAGATCAAAATTACGCACAAATAAACAAGTTATTCATGCTACAAGAGATTAGACATTTTCTGGGATCATGAGTGGCCCTACTTTCACCTTGCATAGGAATCTGCCATCTAAGTAACTGTGCTGGATCTGGCTCACATACAGAATTGGCCTGGATTATTAAATCTGTTTTAGGAATTGTGCCCGAGATGTACCCATGAATAACTGAAATTCTTTTATCACTGGTGTGAACAGCTCATTCTTATCACGCAGCGTTTGACTCCCACTTCAGTAGGACAGAAGCAAAAGCCCAGCAAAAATCTCAGGACCTTCAATCAGTGAAATACTTGTTTAGCTTGAAACACAGAAGAATCTGCCTCTGTTTTACGTTAAGTTTATCTACATTAAAGTTTCATCAAGCCAGTGCAGTGCCAGCACATGCAGTAGTGAATAGTTGGAACAAGGACATTTAGAACAAAATAGCATCGTGATAAAACAAATCCCATACACAATGCAGAAGTACTATACCAGCGGAAACCAATCATTACCTTCTGCACTGCAAACCTCTTTCAGATAAGCAGATAGAAGTTTCTGCCCTTGTTGACCTGTAGTTACAGACTCATGACTTCAGAATGCTGAAGTCCTCACTAGGCACAGGCCTTATGGACCTAGAGAAAAAGGCTTAAAAAGGAGACTGGATTCTTAACTGAGTCTCACTATAACATTTTCAACCTAGTTAAATTTCTTTTTACTATTACTTTTAAGATAGTGTCTAGCAGGCCATTAAAGCAAAAGGAACTTACAAAAAAAAAAAAAAAAAAAAAAAAAAAAACAAACAAACAAAAAAAAAAACATAACAACAACAAGAAAAACACAACAAAAACCAACAATCACAGCCAAAAAAAAAAGCTTAAATTCAAAGAAAAACACAAACCAACAATGGTGCTGGTTTCAAAAAAGGATAACAAAAAGACACCAGCAACTTAAACCACCAAATGATACAAAAAAAACCCAAAAAAACAAAAAAACACACCACTAAACACTAGAGACAAGATTCAGATACAGTCATCTCTTCAACAATGCAGCAGAAAGTACATGAAAGCTCAAAAGAAAAACGTAAGAACTACCAGCCATACAAAACCAAGGAAAACACAAAAACACAAGAGACAAGACTTTTATTAATAAAAACTAATAACACACTTATAAAAAGTACTATTTTAACTTGCACCACCACACGCCGCTCCTTCTTTCTTCTGCAGCAGCTCCTGAAATCAAGAGAGGTCACCATCAGGTCGGAGCAGCACCACCTCCTCCATCAGCTGCAATCTGGGAACCCAACGGCCTGAGGTAGCACTGCACACTGCCACCCCGTCAAGGAAGACTTGGCACCCCCGACTCCAAGACGTCCCAGCAAAAAACAACTCAGAGCAGCTTCTCTCACCTCACAGACGCGCCGCAGACTTCCAGCCGGTGCTGCGCAGGGTGCAGGGGCGGGCAGACTGGGCAAATTGAGCTGGGCACGCTATGCAGCAGCCAAAGAGTCACCTCCCCTGCTTACAGGGGGCTCCAGGCACCGCTACCATCACAAAGGGCCTGAGAACTCAGGGCACTGCCGGACCCCGACTTACAGGGCAGCCCAGGTCGTACAGGCCAAGGGAGGCTCCTTCTCTCCCGGTCTGGGGCACCGTGAACCCACACCCCGCTAACGGGGCGGTCACCCCGCACGGGCTGCCAGCAGAGCACAAAGACTCCCAAACCCAGACCCTGATTACAGGCGGGTCCCTGACACCCTGCAGGCCACAGAGCTCGGTTTCCCCCCCAGCAGCAGGAACGACTCTCAGCAGCCAGGCAGTGGGGCAGCACGGCCAAAGGCCGCGGTCGGGATCCCAGTGAGGGCACAAGCCCGGACCCAAATCTCTCTGCCAGCACCTCTAAAAGGCCCAGGCTACAGACGCCCGCCTGAGTATACAGGGGGGCCCTCAGAACACACCTCACCAAGCACCCACAGAAGGGGCACACGCAGCCCTGCCTACAGGACGGTACCTCACGCCTTGCCATTTCCACAAAGCCCCACGGAGCACGAGGCTCCCGCCAACGCCCGAGGTACGGGCCGGCCCGCCCGGCTGCGGCGCAACAATGCATCTTCGGGAGCCACCTCAACCCGCACAGCAGGGAGGCCACCCCAACCACAAAGCAGCACCTCAACCTGCACCCTCTATCAGGCCAGGGAGGGGTCATTCCCACCAACTGGATGGCTAAAGCAGCCGGCTGCAGCACGGCAGACACCCCAGACCTGATTACAGGCGGGGCGGGCTGCTCCGGGGACAAGAGGGGTGGCACAGCTTGCAACACACGCCCCGAGTACAGGGCGGTCACGCCGCCAGCAAGACAGGCGGCCACACAGGGACGGGCCCAAGCCCTGGCTACAGAGCAGCCTCTGCCACAGAACTACCGTGAGGCTCTGATCTGGTCTAAGAAAGAAACAAGGGGCAAGACAGAACGCTCGCTGCACTCGTGGGACTAAGAGGGAACACCCCCTCCTTGCGGCATGCACCAAGTCCTCCATTCCCCCCTGGGAAGTCCAGGCTAAGCTGCAGCCGTTTTTAGGAAGACCTAAAGGGAAAGCTCAATCGCTCAGTCACTCCACAAACACCAGGAGAGGAAGGGGAACGCACACACACAGACGTGGCTTTCCAGAAGGGAAGGACAACGCAGCGCAGCCAATCCCTAGGAATAAACCCACACCCACGAGTAACAGACAAGAGCCTGTGTTTGTCCCCGGGCCGCACGGAGGCCACGGACCTCAACGTGCCAAGGGGCTGAGTTCCCAGGTAAGGCCAAAGGCCAAGTGACGCGACACAAACCCCGAGTACAGGGCCGCCACGCTGACAGGCCACCAGCAGGCAACAGCGCTGAGCGGCCAGAGGAAGAGGGGCGGGGAAAACGGCACTGCCCTGCTTACAGGGAGGCCGTGGGGTCCAGCGAGCTCCGTTTCCCACTCAGGTGCGGAGAGGCGGCTCTCACCCTGCTTACAGGGCGCCACGCTCCCCAGGCAGCCAAAGGAGCAACAAGGCAAAAGGCCAACTACAGCAAAGACCCGAGCCCTGCTTACAGGGAGGTCGCCCAGCACACAGCCGGCCAGGTCACCCACGGTGCCGGCCACGCTCCATCGCAGTACGACTACACCCCAGGGACGGGGAAATGCTTTTGCCCAGAACGCCTCTCCCTTTCCCCACGCGCAGTCTCCTGCTTCCTCTTCTTGCTCCCTCGTCGCGCACTTCCACACGCCGCTCCTTCTTTCTTCTGCAGCAGCTCCTGAAATCAAGAGAGGTCACCATCAGGTCGGAGCAGCACCACCTCCTCCACCAGCTGCAATCTGGGAACCCAACGGCCTGAGGGAGCACCGCACACGGCCACCCCGTCACCCCCGCCCCCAAGACGTCCCAGCAAAAAACAACTCAGAGCAGCTTCTCTCACCTCACAGACGCGCCGCAGACTTCCAGCCGGTGCTGCGCAGGGTGCAGGGGCGGGCAGACTGGGCAAATTGAGCTGGGCACGCTATGCAGCAGCCAAAGAGTCACCTCCCCTGCTTACAGGGGGCTCCAGGCACCGCTACCATCACAAAGGGCCTGAGAACTCAGGGCACTGCCGGACCCCGACTTACAGGGCAGCCCAGGTCGTACAGGCCAAGGGAGGCTCCTTCTCTCCCGGTCTGGGGCACCGTGAACCCACACCCCGCTAACGGGGCGGTCACCCCGCACGGGCTGCCAGCAGAGCACAAAGACTCCCAAACCCAGACCCTGATTACAGGCGGGTCCCTGACACCCTGCAGGCCACAGAGCTCGGTTTCCCCCCCAGCAGCAGGAACGACTCTCAGCAGCCAGGCAGTGGGGCAGCACGGCCAAAGGCCGCGGTCGGGATCCCAGTGAGGGCACAAGCCCGGACCCAAATCTCTCTGCCAGCACCTCTAAAAGGCCCAGGCTACAGACGCCCGCCTGAGTATACAGGGGGGCCCTCAGAACACACCTCACCAAGCACCCACAGAAGGGGCACACGCAGCCCTGCCTACAGGACGGTACCTCACGTCTTGCCATTTCCACAAAGCCCCACGGAGCACGAGGCTCCCGCCAACGCCCGAGGTACGGGCCGGCCCGCCCGGCTGCGGCGCAACAATGCATCTTCGGGAGCCACCTCAACCCGCACAGCAGGGAGGCCACCCCAACCACAAAGCAGCACCTCAACCTGCACCCTCTATCAGGCCAGGGAGGGGTCATTCCCACCAACTGGATGGCTAAAGCAGCCGGCTGCAGCACGGCAGACACCCCAGACCTGATTACAGGCGGGGCGGGCTGCTCCGGGGACAAGAGGGGTGGCACAGCTTGCAACACACGCCCCGAGTACAGGGCGGTCACGCCGCCAGCAAGACAGGCGGCCACACAGGGACGGGCCCAAGCCCTGGCTACAGAGCAGCCTCCGCCACAGAACTACCGTGAGGCTCTGATCTGGTCTAAGAAAGAAACAAGGGGCAAGACAGAACGCTCGCTGCACTCGTGGGACTAAGAGGGAACACCCCCTCCTTGCGGCATGCACCAAGTCCTCCATTCCCCCCTGGGAAGTCCAGGCTAAGCTGCAGCCGTTTTTAGGAAGACCTAAAGGGAAAGCTCAATCGCTCAGTCACTCCACAAACACCAGGAGAGGAAGGGGAACGCACACACACAGACGTGGCTTTCCAGAAGGGAAGGACAACGCAGCGCAGCCAATCCCTAGGAATAAACCCACACCCACGAGTAACAGACAAGAGCCTGTGTTTGTCCCCGGGCCGCACGGAGGCCACGGACCTCAACGTGCCAAGGGGCTGAGTTCCCAGGTAAGGCCAAAGGCCAAGTGACGCGACACAAACCCCGAGTACAGGGCCGCCACGCTGACAGGCCACCAGCAGGCAACAGCGCTGAGCGGCCAGAGGAAGAGGGGCGGGGAAAACGGCACTGCCCTGCTTACAGGGAGGCCGTGGGGTCCAGCGAGCTCCGTTTCCCACTCAGGTGCGGAGAGGCGGCTCTCACCCTGCTTACAGGGCGCCACGCTCCCCAGGCAGCCAAAGGAGCAACAAGGCAAAAGGCCAACTACAGCAAAGACCCGAGCCCTGCTTACAGGGAGGTCGCCCAGCACACAGCCGGCCAGGTCACCCACGGTGCCGGCCACGCTCCATCGCAGTACGACTACACCCCAGGGACGGGGAAATGCTTTTGCCCAGAACGCCTCTCCCTTTCCCCACGCGCAGTCTCCTGCTTCCTCTTCTTGCTCCCTCGTCGCGCACTTCCACACGCCGCTCCTTCTTTCTTCTGCAGCAGCTCCTGAAATCAAGAGAGGTCACCATCAGGTCGGAGCAGCACCACCTCCTCCACCAGCTGCAATCTGGGAACCCAACGGCCTGAGGGAGCACCGCACACGGCCACCCCGTCACCCCCGCCCCCAAGACGTCCCAGCAAAAAACAACTCAGAGCAGCTTCTCTCACCTCACAGACGCGCCGCAGACTTCCAGCCGGTGCTGCGCAGGGTGCAGGGGCGGGCAGACTGGGCAAATTGAGCTGGGCACGCTATGCAGCAGCCAAAGAGTCACCTCCCCTGCTTACAGGGGGCTCCAGGCACCGCTACCATCACAAAGGGCCTGAGAACTCAGGGCACTGCCGGACCCCGACTTACAGGGCAGCCCAGGTCGTACAGGCCAAGGGAGGCTCCTTCTCTCCCGGTCTGGGGCACCGTGAACCCACACCCCGCTAACGGGGCGGTCACCCCCGCACGGGCTGCCAGCAGAGCACAAAGACTCCCAAACCCAGACCCTGATTACAGGCGGGTCCCTGACACCCTGCAGGCCACAGAGCTCGGTTTCCCCCCCAGCAGCAGGAACGACTCTCAGCAGCCAGGCAGTGGGGCAGCACGGCCAAAGGCCGCGGTCGGGATCCCAGTGAGGGCACAAGCCCGGACCCAAATCTCTCTGCCAGCACCTCTAAAAGGCCCAGGCTACAGACGCCCGCCTGAGTATACAGGGGGGCCCTCAGAACACACCTCACCAAGCACCCACAGAAGGGGCACACGCAGCCCTGTCTACAGGACGGTACCTCACGTCTTGCCATTTCCACAAAGCCCCACGGAGCACGAGGCTCCCACCAACACCCGAGGTACGGGCCGGCCCGCCCGGCTGCGGCGCAACAATGCATCTTCGGGAGCCACCTCAACCCGCACAGCAGGGAGGCCACCCCAACCACAAAGCAGCACCTCAACCTGCACCCTCTATCAGGCCAGGGAGGGGTCATTCCCACCAACTGGATGGCTAAAGCAGCCGGCTGCAGCACGGCAGACACCCCAGACCTGATTACAGGCGGGGCGGGCTGCTCCGGGGACAAGAGGGGTGGCACAGCTTGCAACACACGCCCCGAGTACAGGGCGGTCACGCCGCCAGCAAGACAGGCGGCCACACAGGGACAGGCCCAAGCCCTGGCTACAGAGCAGCCTCCGCCACAGAACTACCGTGAGGCTCTGATCTGGTCTAAGAAAGAAACAAGGGGCAAGACAGAACGCTCGCTGCACTCGTGGGACTAAGAGGGAACACCCCCTCCTTGCGGCATGCACCAAGTCCTCCATTCCCCCCTGGGAAGTCCAGGCTAAGCTGCAGCCGTTTTTAGGAAGACCTAAAGGGAAAGCTCAATCGCTCAGTCACTCCACAAACACCAGGAGAGGAAGGGGAACGCACACACACAGACGTGGCTTTCCAGAAGGGAAGGACAACGCAGCGCAGCCAATCCCTAGGAATAAACCCACACCCACGAGTAACAGACAAGAGCCTGTGTTTGTCCCCGGGCCGCACGGAGGCCACAGACCTCAACGTGCCAAGGGGCTGAGTTCCCAGGTAAGGCCAAAGGCCAAGTGACGCGACACAAACCCCGAGTACAGGGCCGCCACGCTGACAGGCCACCAGCAGGCAACTGCGCTGAGCGGCCAGAGGAAGAGGGGCGGGGAAAACGGCACTGCCCTGCTTACAGGGAGGCCGTGGGGTCCAGCGAGCTCCGTTTCCCACTCGGGTGCGGAGAGGCGGCTCTCACCCTGCTTACAGGGCGCCACGCTCCCCAGGCAGCCAAAGGAGCAACAAGGCAAAAGGCCAACTACAGCAAAGACCCGAGCCCTGCTTACAGGGAGGTCGCCCAGCACACAGCCGGCCAGGTCACCCACGGTGCCGGCCACGCTCCATCGCAGTACGACTACACCCCAGGGACGGGGAAATGCTTTTGCCCAGAACGCCTCTCCCTTTCCCCACGCGCAGTCTCCTGCTTCCTCTTCTTGCTCCCTCGTCGCGCACTTCCACACGCCGCTCCTTCTTTCTTCTGCAGCAGCTCCTGAAATCAAGAGAGGTCACCATCAGGTCGGAGCAGCACCACCTCCTCCACCAGCTGCAATCTGGGAACCCAACGGCCTGAGGGAGCACTGCAGACAGCCATCCATTCAACAGAGACTTGGCATTTCAAGACTTGGTATGCTGAGCAGCAGCCAAAGAGTCACCTCCCCTGTTTACAGGGGGCTCCAGGCACCAAAACGCCATTCTTTTGCTTCTTCTTAGTGCTTGATTCATCTTATTGACCTTACCCTAATTAGAAGTGACCGTCGGTGTTCTAGGAAGAAAGATGTCCAACATAGTGCTCAGAAGTGGCATTTCTTTACTGCTCACGACGGGCACAACAGTAGTTGACAAGGAAGTGCAACCTCCCTGTGAGTCTACATTTACTCAGTTATGACAAACATATGCAATACACTGACATACACGTTCAACCTTTTTCAAGGTCTCATAGATATCAGCTTTGTCTCTGTTTCATCCCATTTTCCCTTTTTTGAAAGGTTCCTATTATTTGGTCATCGTGAGCTGCTTTGTTCTAGAAAAATGTATTTAAAACTGCAGGAACATATACTCCCACAAAAAGCACGAGGACATAAAAGTATTCCATTATGTCCCCAGTGAAAAGTTTTTGAGGAATAAATGGACTGTCCACCTATTGATGCTGGTGTAGAAATACTGAGGGTTGTAACTGCTACTTATAGATTTGTTTTGCTGAACTTATACATTGTTTCTCAAAGTCACACACTAATCCCTACTACTGAACATACCAACCCCTAGCAGTTCCCACCCAATTCATCTCTCTTGATCATTTCCTGGGCAGTTAGCAATAACTGACACGTAAGGTTTGCAGCTACCAACATTTTAGGCCTTGGGTTCTATCCATAGAACTGGGGTGTCTTTAATCCCCAGCATGATAACACGATGTTATTGTGTGGAATACTTCAAATAAAGTCGTAAAACCATGACATCTATTTACCAATTTGTATTTCACATTGCAACTAAGCGTGTCTGTCCTTGTTCTACTTTACCTTCCTTTCTTTTGAGCTTCTTCCCCTACTTTCTCCACCACTGCTGCAGCACTTTCCTTCTTTCCATCATATTCCACTTCCTCCTAAGACAGAAGGGCATCCCCTAAATATTCTCAGTAAGACCAGGTCTTTCTTCCCTACTGCCACGCACCATCCCCAGGCAGAGCACGCGGTTTTGCCACCTTCTCTCCCCCACCGGCCCCGCTCCTAAAATCGTGGCGCAGCACCGCCCGCCCCCCCCACCCAGCATCCCGCCGCGCCGCGCACGATGCCCGCCCCGCTCCGTCAGAGCCGCTCGATGACCGCCTCGTCCCCCTCACATCCCGCTTCCATCCCCTCAGCCGCGCCAGAGCCCGCGCCCAATCCTCCTCCCCCCACTCCCCCCGCCTCCGCCAGCCGTTACCTCAACCCCACCCCGTCCCCTCACAGCCTCACCTCCGCCCCGCCAGTCCCCGCTCTACGCCCAACCCCTCACACCCTGCGCCGTCTCGCTCAATTCCCGCCTTGCCCCCTCACAGCCCGCGCCGCACCGCTCAACGCCCCTCTCCCCCGCAGCCCGCCCCTCAGTCCCGCCAAAACCCGCTCCAAGCCGTTCCCGACCCCTCACAGCCCGCGCCGTTTCATTTAACGCCCTCCTCCTCCGCCATCCCCTCATAGCCCTCGCTTCAGCCTTCTCGATTCCCGCCCTACCCTCTCACAGCTCGCCCACCAGCCCTCACTCGACGCCCACCCTGTCCCCTTACGGCTCGATAGCCATCGTTCGACCCGCGCCCCATCCCCTCACTTCAGCCTACATTTTCCCGCCCCATCTCCTCACAGCCTGCCAGCTCCCGCTCGGCGCCCGCCTAATCCCCTCACCTCAGCCCGCGCTCCGCTTGCTGCCTTTCTCTCCATATTCCTCATCCCAGTCATGGCCTCAGGTGAACGTTTGTCCCTCAGTGGCCGCCCGCGCACCTTATATAGGTGCACAGACTGCCCGTCAGCCAATAGGAGCGCAGAACGCTGCCGTCGTTTCCCGCCTTTTTTGCTTGCAGCTGCTCTCGTTTCCCGCCTCGTCCTTCCCGCCCTTTCCACCTGAGCCGGGGTCATCTCAGGGTCACGCCCCCCGCCCAGCCGTTGCCTCCCATCTCCTCGCTAAGCGAGCACCGGGCACAGCTGGGTGCGGGGGTCTCGTTTTATCCATCTCAGCGTTTGTTTTGACAGTCCCATAACATTAAGTGTTCCTTCCAAGGCAGAAGTTGGCCACTATTTTAATTTAAAAAATGTATTTTTGTTAATGGAGTGACTCCTCCATCTCTGCCCCTACAGGGGAAATCCGTCCTGAACTCAGAAATATTGTTCCAGAAATAAAAGGGTGAAAAAAAGCTGATGCCTGATGTGTGAAGGATATAATTTATTTACAAACTCAGGCTGTTCTTGTTTTTATAGAGCTTACCCATTCCTGCTATGCCACCACCACCTGCTTCTGATGTCATGGGCGGATAAAATAAAATGCCCAACAAAACCAGAGAACGTGTGACCAATGGGCTAATGAGAAAGAAGTGTTGAGGATCCGATTATTATGGGCTTGCTTCCCCCAGTATTATCTATACAGGCACCAAACCTTGACTTTTTTTCATTGGTTTTTAACAGATAGGTTGCTGATGTTATACATTTATCACATCTCTCAGTATTTAATTATCTAAGAAAAAAAGCGAGGGATTGTTCGTTTGGAAGACGTAAATGTATTTTGAGGAGCTGTGTTGTAAACCTCTGAAACACAAGCAAATTTTGGCTCAGCAAGGAACACCTGGTGCCCTTCGACTTCTGCAAGGAGGGAGGGAACTGTGCCTTCAGAGTGAAATGCCTGTTCTAGCAGATTAGAATCATAGAATCATAGAATCACCAAGGTTGGAAAAGACCTAAAAGATCATCCAGTCCAACCGTTCACCAATAGCTCCCACTAAATCATGTCCCTCAACACAACATCCAATCCATTCTGATTGCCGCCATTCAAGGGAAGATCATAGGCATACAGATTCCTTCTGTATCCTGAAGTGTTTCTTCCTTAGTGGTGTCTAGTGAAAAAACAACTGCGTTGACCTTAGAATCTTTTTTTTTTTTTTTTTTTTTTTTTAAACCTCTGATGAAGTTTAAGATTTGCTGTATGAAAGTACATGCAATGTGTTGCTTTTAATACCATGCTTTACACCTCATTTGAAGCATGCTAGGTAATATTTTCTGCCTTCAGGCCCATCCAGATTTGTACTTCAGGAATTTGTCTAATGCAGATTTTTGCATCACAGGGAATGTAAGGAAACATACAGGAAAAATCCTGCAATTACAATAAAACAGTAATGACCTTACCTTTGAGATATAAGAAATAACTTGCTTATTACACGATGTTTATGTGGACTTGATTTCTTTACTAGCAGAGCACAGAAAGTAAATAATGTTATTATTTATCTTGCACATAAGTCCACTTCAAGACAGACAAATGTGTCCTGTAACTGATTAGAAACAGAATTGTAATCTCAGCTGTGAAAATGAGCAAAGGAAATGATCTCCTGAGACAGAAGCAGAGGGACAGAACTGGAGGGAGAAATCATTCACTTTTCTTGATCAATTGTCAAAAAAGAGAGTGAGAAAATGATCATATCGCTTCTATTCTTTTGGACAGAATTATAACCAAAGAGTTGTGATACTGGAGTTATTAAGTATTTCAGATAATGCCTATTGAACCTAAAACCCATTTTGTTCTCTTCCTATGTCCGTTTCTTCATCTTTTTTTTTCCCCTAAAGATTAATATAATTCCACATAGAGCAGGGATGCAACTCACCTTTTGCTTCAGAACAAGTACAGCAGTCACTAATAATTTTATTAGTGCTATTTTTTGGTAGAGAACATGTGCAAAATAATGCTTAACTTGGATTCAAGTGGAGAAAGAATCAGAATCCTATATCTTATCACTATAAAATAAGAGCAATAGCAATGATATTTCTAGCATTAGAGTTTAGGAATGTCAGCACATTTTTTATCATTATTTAGGATTTAGAAATATTAGCAAGAAAAAAAAAAAAAAAACAGAATGTAAGATTGTGTTATTATGTAACACTAGAAAATGTAAAAGTTCACTTCTTGTATTAGGACAAGTATGTAACAAAGATACAGAATAGCTGTGCCCTGTTGTGCTCCCAGTTCAGCAATAAATGTAACTTCAACATGCACGTAAGTATTTTACTGCTCTGGAGCATAGCAATACTCACCAGTAACGAGCAGTCTGCTGTTTTGCCTGTGCTCAGTGAAAAGCAGAACTGTATCAGTGAGTCAGAAACACAGCTGATGACACAACTCGTGTCTAGGTGTACTTAACACCCTGCTGGGCCCACAGCCCTGCTGACTGGTAGAAACGAAGGGACGTTGATTGAAGAGGCCTGTGTTACCTGAGTGTGGTTATAGTTAGCTCAGTTTCAGCTGTGTAAAGAACAGTGCTAACATAGCATTCTGTATTAAAAAGTGCATTGCAATGGATCTTTGGAGTGAATTCTTCTGTAGTGTTGAGGCAGTCTATAATCCTAAAAATGCAGTAGAACTTAAGATATTTCTGGACAAAATTGAGATACAAAAATTTCACGAGTCTCCAGGGAAGGCATGGGCACATAGAACCTCATGGCAGCTGCAGATCAGGCTACAGAGTGTGATGGTTTTCTTTGTGCAATATAAACACATAAGGATCATCATTGTTTTTTATGGAAAGTTGCTGGACAGTGCTTCTGTCTTTTTGGAAGCACTTTTGAAGTCTGTATGTGTGTATGTGCATACATGTACACTTATGCATGCTGCAAGCATTTTTGAGCAGCAATATTACTTTTGAAAGTAATGGATAAAGTAGATAAACCTGTTTTTTGTAATTTATTCTGCACATCTTGAGTATTGAGAAATTCTGAGACACAGCTTTTCTGACAGAGCTGAACTCATCTGAGATCCCCATTTATAAGAATGACTGAGTGACACAGAGAGTTTAAGTGACAGTTCATTCTCTTTTAAACCTCCCTTCAGCCAGTCTCAATTTGTAGAAGGAGATGGAAGGGGAAACAGGGAATGAAGTGCTATATAAAGACAAAAATCACAGATTGCATGATGGAAAAGACTCATTAGAACATCTTGTCCATTTTCCTGCTGGTCAGGATATAGATTCCAGGAAGAGTGAACTGCCAGCAGATTTTCAAGGATGAAATGACAAAAGGGAAAGAATTAGTAATGGAGAAAAAAGTGGCAGTGCAGGATGAAGAGGTCGAGATATAATGGGAAGCTGCCTCTTCTTGGTGTGGTTCTCACCTGTGAAGGTGAGACCTTCCTCTATCTCCTAGTATTCTAGTGCACTAGAAGTGTTGGGAAGAAGTAGTTATCGCAATGAATTGATGAGGAAAATGTTCCTAGTAATTTTTGTTATAGCGGTTATAATTATTTTTATTTAAAATATCACAAAGTATCATGACTTTGGTAGCCTTTGTGGCCATCAGCTCTTCAAAACTAATTAGGTAGTCTTTTGGGTTCCCTTTGTGTGAGCCCTGTATTCTTGCCCTTAGCTTCAGAAAGCATCTCTTTCTGGACAGGATGTTGAAAGATGATCCACAATAACATCAGAAGACAAAGAAGGGAAAAAAACAATAATATCTTGGAATCATAGAATCATGGGATGGCCTGGGTTGAAAAGATTGATCATCTAGTTTCACCCCCCTCATCCTATTGCTATCCACCCTTGTAAATCATCATTCCCCCTCCTGTTTATATGCTCCCTTCAAATTTTGGATATTCAAACAATGGATAATATTCTTCCCATCCTTTGATCTGATCTATTATTCAGTTTGAATGAAATTCTCTTATTTGCCTTTGATGTGCCCTTTGGAGCTTCTTGGCAGCTACATCTCCTGTTCCTCATGTCACTACTTGCCCATGAGTTATGCAGAGTGGATTTTTATCACAATTATTTTACAGTCTTGAATAAATTGATAGGGTCAGAGAAACCTCTGATGAGTTGCATGAAAACAAAAAGCAAGGAGCAGAGTAATCCTCTATGGGAAGCATTACCTCTTGAACATAAGGAGGTGGTCTCAGGAGATTTTCTGGAAAGCATGTTTCATAGGTCCCACATCTTACCAAAATTAGAGTTGAATTTTATGCTTAAACTAATCTTCCAGCACTTCTATTTCTACATGACCTTCTTAGTTTTATCACACTTTCTTCCCTAACGTCTAATAAAACCTCAGATTACTGTAAACTCATATCCCGTTCTGATTTATAGCATCAGAAAAATATCTCCAAATAAGCAGAAAAGGAATCTAATGCTGCAAAGCCTTATCCTGAAGTAATTGGTTCAATCTTTAGCCAGGCAAGTAGCGTGGTTGCTTCTCCTGCCCACAGCTGTTACGGTGAGAAATGCAGCATGTAGATTATGATCGCATTTTATTGTGGGTAGGTTTGGTTATTTATTTATTTTCCCTGGGAATCTTGAGAAAGAAAACAGGAAACTTCTTAATAAGTGGTGAATAAATGCAGACTTCCAGAAGCAGCAGTTCAGCAGGGTGTAGAAATCTTGTCGAGATGTATTAAATCTTGCCAGAAAAGCAAGGAGACTTCAGCCACTTGCTATTTGGGACAGGTTAGTGGACTCTGTGCGGAAATGCAGAAATAAAACTCATTCCTCTGATTTTACCATGCTGCTGTTCTGCAGTTGGCAAATGCAGGGCATGGTGGCATCGGTGCGCACTCCCATCTTACTTGGCAAAACAGTGCACAGAAAGAGGTTTTTCAGAGGGATACACACCTTCTGATAAAATGAAATAAAAAAATGGGGGGGAAATAAGAATGGAAATTCCCCCAAATGGCTCCTAGAGATTCTTACTCCTTTGACATTGTTGGGAATCTTTTGATTGCCACCTGTGCATTTCAATCTAGCTCTGGGAGACCAGAGAAATGTTTCACTGAAGTTCCACTGTTAAATGGTTTAATTGTTTCTCTTCTGCTCACTCTGATTTGAAAGTCTAAGAGAATTGAAGCAAACAGATAAAAAGGCAAAGCTGGATCTAACTGAACATTTCTCTTTCAAAGTGGAGCTATGATTTCCAGTGGGGGAAAAAAAAAAAAAAAAAAAGGAGGAAATCGTCTGGTTACAACAGGGTTAACAGTAAAGACTGCACTTTTTTTTATCCGTTTGAAATGGCTCCATGGTTCGAGAATGACTCTTTGCTTCCCCTCTTAATCTGTATTTTACGAGTGAGAAGCTTTGCATTATGCAAATCGTTAGATAGGAACAGGTGACATTTCAGCAAAGAACATGATCAGCGGCCCGGGCCTGGATTGGGCTGCTGATTTATACATTAGTATTTGTCACAAGGATCGCAAGTACTTCAGTCCACATTCTGTAATTTGCTTTTCTATTTTTTTCTCCTCACAATCCTTAAGGTGGAAACTTCATCAAAATGTTTAAAGCACAATGGCCCAAAGACTGATTCTTTTGGTTTGAAATCTGGGGTGAAACAACACGGGATTCTTTTGGGGACCATTTGCTTGTGTTTATGGTCACTGCGTTAATTCGCTTGCTACAAGTTCTAGACAATGCTGAAAATGCAACTCCAGAACCAGATCCTCTTCAGCCAGGCCAAACAGTCTGGTGTCCCACTGGCACTGTTACAAATCATCAGAAGGAGAACCCTCTCCCAGTGTAACTGATTTTTTGTTTGTTTGTTTGTTTTTCCCTGTGAGCCTTCTTTAATGCACGGCAGGCTCAATGCTGATTGATTTGTATGCCATGAGATAAGTTTTGGAATGTAATTTTTGAATGAGGACTTATTGCCATTGAACTACCAGGTGCAGATGGTTTTGTTTATCTAGTTTTCTGAAGCATTGTGATTTTTACTTTTACAGTGTTAAAATGTCATCCAAATGCAAGCTGAAGAATGCTGCTCACAGCATTCTGCTCATGGTCCTCAACTGAGGATGGAGAGGCGTGTTTGGTGGCTGCATGCTGTTTGTCATTCCTGCCTTTTCTGAGAGGCACAACGACGTGGCAATTGTGTTAGGTTGTCCAGATCCAGAATGGCAGCAAATTCACTCAAGAGCAGAAGTTTTACACAATTTCACAAGAAATGTCACAGTTTCACTCCAGGCATCTCTAATATAACAATTGGGTGATAAAAAACTTCCTTTTTCTTAAAAGTTTTCTAGGGGACCAGACCACACTACTCACAAAGCCGGTGGTCTTTTTCAGTCCGATCTTTTGGCTCTTTGTTTGATGAGCACAAGCACAAACAATTTTCCTCACCAACACTTTATCCTCTGGACATCTTACCTCTATTAATAAAGGAAGAACTTTAGATGACATAATCAATTTTGCATCACTTCTTGCTGTATACTTATGATTTTAATGGTTCTTTTAGGTTACAACTTGAATGAGAGGCTACACTTAAAGCTTCAGTGAGATTTCTATTAACCCATAACAGCATATTTTCCAATTTTTTTTCTGCTTTCAATTCTTGTGGAGTGTAATATGACAAAAAAATAACTCATCTCATCCCTTTTCTGTAAGCCTCTCAGGTGTGTTGACAATGTTTGGTCAATGTTTGAAAGCCTGTGTTTCCCTGATCTTTGGATACATTTCTGTTTACAAATATCTCTTTTTGAGATCTAGTTTAGAAAAAACAGTATTGATTGGGCATAGCAATCAGCATACAGCATACACCTTCCTGCAGTAAAGGCCACTAATCCTTCGATGTGATATTTTATTTTGAGCAGCCTGCTTTTTAGCTAGAATAATGGGTTAGATTCCCTGTTAATGTGATTCCTTTGCTCCTTAAGGTAACTTCAGTAAAGATAAGAACATTCTTCTGAAAATGGCTCTAGTCTGTAATTCATTAATGTCAGGAGTCATTACCATTTCTTAATGTTGTTGCAATTAAGCCTTAGTTCAGTCCCGACATACTCAGCTGTGGCCATGGCAATGCCTTTGATAGGTGCCTGTCTTGCAAGTGATTCCCCTCAGTGCTGTGTCCAGCTGCATGAAGGCTCCTGAACCTAGGCCCCTGGCACCCTTGGCTGCTATCCTCCCCTTGAAACACTCTACTATATTAAGGACCTACTATAAAGGTCCTTCGTTCTGCACTGGCAAAGCAGTCCACACCTCTTTCACCACATCCAGAAGGGAACTCGATGCCCTCTTGCAACAAAGGAGGAGGTCTCTTGTCTGGAATAAAGATGCCTACAAGTATACAAAGTTACGAACTTCTGTTTATATCAAAGTTACAACTTTCTGATATCTTTTTGTGTATTTGTATTGTAACCCATTTGAACACATACCAAAGAGTTTGGCACAAGATGCATACATGTGTTTTTGTCCAGGAGGAATGCCATCCTAAGCCGTGTATGAACAGCAAGTCTCCCTTGCATGTCTTCACAGGAAAGCCAGCATTTTTAATCATGTTGGCCATTTCATTATTCCAATGTATTAATGCTGTACTACCAAAACATATGGAATGAGTATAGAGATGTTACTGATTTTACAGGCAATTAATAGAGTCGCTCCTCTGATGAGCTTAAAACGAAAGTAAAACAGAGAGAAAAAAATATATATTATAAGGCTTGGGGCACTGAGATGCAGACCAAATGTCTTTCCCAACAGAACCAAAACTTCACCCCAGTTCTCCAGCTTCTTGCAATAATCATAGTAGGGAATCTTCCTACGTTTCTTGCTAAGAGAGTCTGGAAACTAAAGCATTTCTGCCATCTGATTCCGTTTGTGTTCTTTCAGATGAGTAAAAGTAGGACAAGAAAAGAAATTTTAACTGGTAAATTTAATTCCTGTAGATATTTTCACTATGGGATTCTTTTAAAGTGTTCTATCAAGTCACTTCCGGATTACCTAGGAAAAGAAGGATTTTATGTGCTAAGGAACATTAGGATGTGCACAGAGAGGTGCAGTGATCCATTTGATAGTTGTTTTTTTTTCTTGATTAGTTCTACTGTGGCATATAGTTGTAATGCAGCTGCTACCACAGGATGTAAGGACGTGTCCTGCAGTTGCCCTGCTTCTAGTCAGCACAGTTGACTAGGTTGGAGACAGTCATCTATCCCCAGTCATTTAAGAGCACAGGGGAGTTGTCTTCTCATGGATGAATACAAGAAAAGTGTTTATGACTGTTACCTACAGGATATGGGTAATAGAAGGGACAATGAGAAAAGGTTGTCATTTGTCAGTATTAATCTGGGGTAGTATGTGGTGAAGGTGAAGGACATGGCCTGTGTATTTGGTGCTGTGTTGTCTGCCCAAAGGAATGATGTAACCTTAATTGAACTCATCAAGTTGCTTTCTGAGAATTGTGGATTTCTTATTATGTTAATGCACACACACACACACATACACACACACACACACACACACACACAAAAAAAAAAAAAAGATCAGGCCTGTATTCCTTAGAAAATCTGTAAATTGTAAAAAATAGCTAGTAAATTTAGTCCAAATGTCGAAATTGTATCAGAGCTTAAAATAAGAATATACAAGATGGCTAATGACTTAATGTAAATTTTTTTATGGGTGTTGTTCTATTATTAACTTTCCATTTGCCTCACTAGTATTATTGATTATTTATATTGTAAAGTGAATCATTGCTTCCGAATGCCTCATTTATCCAGGGTGGGGTTGTATTACGCTTTCTTCAGCCTTACATTGTCTGCAAAAATTCTGGTTTCCTCCAAAGGTGTTTATTTGAAAATATTTCTTTCAGAGACTTTTATTAACTTATTAGCAATTAATTTATTAACTTATTTCTGTTACTGTCTTGTTTGGGGTCTGCTAGATGCAATAGTCTCCCTACATTTCCTTGAAAATTTACTCTTTCTATATTTACTCTTTCTATATTCTATATCTAGAATTTTCTATATTTAATTTTTAAAAGCAAAAAATATTGCTGGATAAGCAAAAGGAACTTTGGTAGGTGGCTATGGATGTTGAAGGTAACGCCTGCCTGCTTAAATACCGTTATGTTGGCAAGTCTTTTATTACTTGCTGCACATTCATGTGAAGAGTACATGAAGTATAGTTGATAACAGAGCAGAGCAAACAGTTCGGCAAATACATAAATAGATGCCTGTCCTTTAAAATCAATATACATCCTGTTGCATTTTATTACATCAGAGAACAACATTAGGAATCAAAGCCTTTCTGAAGAACTGGAGAAGACAGCAAACATTGGTTTCTGTTGAGACTATCTTATTATTCTAGTGCATTAATAAGTAGCAAGATATAATTTTTAAAAATCTAATTTACTGATTTGGCAGATGCCAAGCTTGCTTCTCTTGTTGAAGAAGTGAAGAAACATGCAGTATCAGATATAGAGTGGACTAGAAGTCTTGCACATGAAAGTAGGATTTGTAGAGTTGTTTTGAGGATTCTGCACATAGAGAACCTTAGAGTCATGGGTACCCTTTGAAGAAAACCTGTCAGAGAGTGCAAGGTAATCTCTCTGCAATGGTTATAGCAATAACAAATTCAGTTAAACTCCAGCTTTGACCAGGAATCCCAAGGAGAAAGTGTGCTTGGACCTTCAGCTGAGCAATTGGATTAGGTCCCAGGAGTCTCAAAATCAAGGAGGGAATGAAGCATATATAAAATTACAGTTTGGATTGGAAGAGATCTTTAAATCAGCTAGTTCCAACCCCTCTGCTATAGGCAGGGGTACCTCCCACTAAACCAGGTTGCTCAAAGCCCCATCCAGCCTGGCTTTGAATGACTCCAGAGTGGGGCCATCCACATCAGTTGTACTCCTATTTTCATAACAATCACAGTGCACACAGCAGCAGCAGATCATGTGGTTCATTCACCATTCCTTCCACACTTATGTTGAAATCCACTGCTAGAATGAAAAATAGCAAAATTGCCAGAAAGATATGTGCCATTCAAAACTAGTCTGAGATAACACAACAGTCTTTGTATATCAAAGTCTTGGATTCCCAGTGGAGTTCCCTCGTTTGCTCTGAGTTCCCCCATGTTCAAATTTGCCTATAATACACTTCAGGTGTCCCTTGTCTGATATTATTTCTACTGAACATTTTTTGGCAAAGGACTTTGCAGGCTACAGTCATGTAACGCTGCTCTTCCTCCAGGTGAGATAGGAGAAAAAGTGCACAGCAGGACTTCAGGCAGGTAGAAAACTTTCTCAAACTACATGCCACACAACTACTAAAACGTAGGTATATCCAGCAGGGCTTGACTGTAAGGGGTTGCCCAAACATTCTTCAGAACAACAACAAACTAAGAGGTATGTGTGGGCAGGCATTATACAATGTGCAGTTCCAGGACTGTTGGTAATCCCTATGTAACTCTTAAATTGCAGTATTATAAATTCATTAATGTCCTAGAAATTATGGAGTTGTGATTCTGAACTGGCTTATTTTGCTTTGGCATAGGCTGCACACTATAGAAGTTCTTGTAACTCACGAATTGTTATACAGATTCCACCTTAAATGGATTTTATCAGACTGTGCACTGGTAAGCTCATGCTAATATTGGCTCCAATAAAGAACAAATCAGTGCCCAACTCGACTCGTCTTATCGCACAGTCAAAACTGATGGCTGAAGAAGTCATAAAGATCCCATTTAATCTCTCGCCTATCTATCACTGTGAATGTCTTTATCCTCTTTGTGCAGTGGTAATATCTGCTCATTATGAAAGCAAAATAGATCTGGCATGAATAAAAGCGGAATGAAGTGCTCACTTTGATTTTGACAGCATGATCAGTGGAAGCAGTAATCTGTGAGAATCAAAAGGGCTAAATTATTCCATAACAGTAATTTGAGGGAACAGCTCAGAGCATACACATCTGCTTTCATATATTGTGACGTGCACTGATAAAACATCCTTCCCAATTTACTCTCTCTGTGCTTGACTAATCTGCAACAGCTCTCACAATGTCTAATCATGCCATCAAAAAGGAGAAGAAGTTCAATTGAGACTCAAATGAAAGAAGATTGGAAAACTATCCTCAATTGAAATTACATTTGTAAATGAGCCATAGTTTTTCTGTTCAGAGAGCGTTATGGTAAATCTGCCTGAAGAAGTAGTTATGCTGAAGAACAGCAACGTGTATCTAGATTGCATTTATTCCATTACTGCTCAAGTTAAATTATGGCAGCATGGAAACCCTGGGGCATGTTTTCAAAACTGATATGCCAAATTCACAGTCAGATTTCTGCAATATAATTATAGCATCTCTGGCCAGCTGAAAGATTCCCAATACATATAAATTACACAGTCAGGTTATTGTTAGAGAGTTCTTATTTTTAAACATTCCTGTTATGGAAGGTTTTTTCCTTTGTTTGTAGGCTGGGCCACGGCAATACAATATTGGTCTTTGCTTACTTTCTTCATCTGTTCACTGCATTTTTTTGGAGCCAGTTACCCAGGCCACTGATGTACTTAAAGCACAGGAACTAAGGTCATTTTGAAGTTGATATTGCGGGTGTATCCTACTAATCTGCATAGACTAAACCATAAACTGAGCCTGTTTTGTCTGGGGTGAAATATATACTACCTAGACTGAAAGTGAGACTCACGTTAAAGCCCCTGTACTGCATAGTTACCTTCTGGTTGTTGATGTGCTCTTTAACATACAGTAACAATATGTTCTTACAATGTGTGGCTCTTTCTGATTTTTGCTGGTTCATGTCTGTCCTGCTGCAGTCCAGCCTGTGAAGGTACACTGTCACCTTGATGGAATCTCACTCTAGGAAGTATAAAACTTTCCTTCAAGAATCTGCTCACAGAGATGTACGACTATATAAACTGAGGCATTGTATCTTGCTATCATTTTGATTGGACTCATACATTACTGAATTTCTCAAGGCTGGCAACACCGAGGGAACACCTGCTGGAGAAAGCTGTAGTGAGTCTCTCTCATATCCCCATTTTTCTGGAGCAGCCAAAGAAATGGTGATTGCCTCCTTCATAGACTGGTCATCCGGTTCAGTGATACAGCTCCTTCTGTTCTGTATTTGTACAGTGAGGACGTACCTACAAATCTGAAAGGGCACAGGTAGTCAAATAATACTGCCGACAATTCTGCTGATATTTCCTGCTGTTCTTTTACCCTCTTAGAGAAATTTGAAAATAGTAACAAACATTTGTCCTAGGAAAATATGGCTGGACATCATTCTACAAATATTTAAGTCTTGGTGAAACCTATGTTGGTTTTACTTGTGAAAAAATACACGGATGAGCAGTTGCTACTGTTCTTGGAGAGCAAGATTAAAGAAAAAAAAAAATCCAGTCAATATTCAGTCCTGTTTTAAAACATTTTTTGCAATTTTAGATTGTTTTCTGCAAATATTTCAGTAAATAGCTATGATTGACATTACCATCATAAGCCTGACTGGTCAACAGCTTTTTTTTTTATGTTGGAAATGTACATTCATGAATTCAGTGAACAAACATTATATCATGTGGCAAAATGTAGTTCAACCACTACTTAGCAGTAGGGTTTGATGAAAAAAGAAATAAAAGATATCCTTGAATTTTGTATAAGTTATGGAGTTATACAAATTTTTGAACAACAGAAACAATGACTGACTACTACTCTGCTTTTGGATATTCTGGCATGAGTCACATTGTTTTAGATGTGGTTTTTTGACCATCTATGTGAAACACACAATATCATATGAGTAAGCATTATATGTATTTTGATTCACTGCAATTTAGAAAATACTACTTCATGCTTAAAAGCCAAGGAAATGAGAGTAGAGCAGAAGTTTTGTAAAAGCAAAACAACTATTTATACAGCTGTATAAATGCACTTTCTCAAATGGTCACGTGTCAGCCAATATTTTAAGTATAAAGATGATTTGCCTTACTGGCTGGTACATTTTGTGGCAAAAGTTATGCATAATTAGATTTGATTCCATAAGTACTTCTACTCACCAAAATTTGCCCTTATGATTAGTCCCATTAAGTTAAAGAGATGTAATTAAACCCATGTGTGTCATTGTTCAAGAGGCATTTGGATAATGCACTCAATAATACACTTTGTCTTTTGTTGGCCCTGAAATACTCAGATAGTTGAACTAGATCATTGTTTTCTACTCTACTCTATTCTACTCTACTCTACTCTACTCTTCTCTACTCTTCTCTACACCATTCCGTTCCGTTCCGTTCCGTTCCGTTCCATTCCATTCCATTCCATTCCATTCCATTCCATTCCACACTTGTGCCTAAGCATTTGCAGGATCAGGATCTAAAATATCAAGATCTTTGAGGAAAGGTCATGTTTTTGCATGTTACTTGTCCAGACTAAACATATTTTCAGATATTCAAAAATTAAGAAAAAGTGATGATTTTTATCTATGTGCATGCATTTTTCAAGTTGTCAGCATTTCTATTTCTTCACTGGTTAGAAATTTATTTTTCTACTTCCTTATTCACATCCCAGTAATCCCAAAGTGCCACATATATCAGGAGTTTGCTTGGCATGCTGTTTTCCTCTTCCAAAGAGAAGTTAGGGATAAATTAGTCTATTATAGTATGCAACAGTACGGTGATGCATAGCAGACAACAAACAGCTTTGGTTATAGCACCAATGTTCATTCCCAATTTTCTCTGTCAAGTGACAGATTCTGGAGATTAGGCAATAGACTAAAAAGGTTTGTGAATCTTGACTTGGAGAATAGGGAAACACATGATCTCCAATCAGAGCTACATTTTCCCTCATGATATTTTAGACTCTCAGTCTCTGTTGCAGGCTAATGATGGCTCCTGATCTCACTTTTTGAAATGGTCTTTCTCTCCAGGTTTGGCTGTCACCTTTTCACAGCAAATCCCCACAGTGCTTCTAACAGTGCTGCAGTAGCAACTGAGAACCACAGGCTTTCTAAAAATCACTGTAATGCTGATGTGATCGTTTCATTTCTCACACATCATCATAGCTTATGACAAAATGTGATTCTGATGAATGTTGTTAAGCGCTTATTAATGTTACAGCATCCAGCCACTAATTGCCACAGAGCTATACACAGTCAGAGAGTAGACAGGGGTAAAAAAAAAACAGCTAAAGCACAAACATAAAAGTCTATGGAAATCTATTTCTCTGCATTTTATAGTTTTCTGAAGTACTTCTCACTAATGCTGTGTATCTGTTTTCAAGATACACTTAGTTTAACCAATAAGTTTCTGATATACTCTTTCTCAGATAGTATAAAAATACATTTTTTCAGCACTATGTATGTAGGTCTTGTAAAAAAATGATTGCTTTCAGTGAAGATACTGACCTCTCACGGTGGCAGTGAACATGTCAGGAGGTATTTTGCACAAAACTATAGTAAGCTTGAAGAGCACCAGATTGTCAATGTTAGCTCTCTATTTCTAGTTTTGATAAAAAATAATTATAGTGTTTAGTATTTTCACATCACCTGCTGCTGGTGCTGAGATTGGGTATTACGGAAAAATTATTCTCAGAAAGAGTGGTAATACATTGGAACAGTCTACCTGGGGATGTGTTGGAGTCACTGTCCTTGCGGTTGTTAAGAATTGTAGAAATGTGACACTGAGTGATGTGGGTAGTGGGCATAGTGGAGATGGGTTGACAGCTGGACAACATAGTCTTTGAGGCCTTTTCCAACCCTGGTGATTCTATGATTCTACGATACTGGGTCATTTCACAATACTGGGTCATTTCTACATCCTATAATGAAATGTTCTCCACCTGCTGAGAGTCTTCAGGCTAAGAATTAATGTATGCAAAGCTAAAGGAAATAGTTGAGCGTTCCCAGAAATTTGTTGAGTATGCTCAGGGTGTTTTGGTCCTGGGCTTTTTTCTTTTTTTTTTGGGGGGGGGGGAGGGAGGGAACATGTTCACCCAAGTGGTCAATATGCCCGGTGAGGAATGGTCTCAGTTCAGCAGCCAGTCTGTAGGAGGGGCTGAGCATGCTGTTACATCCAAAATCCTGTCCCTCCTTCTGGCAAAGTCTTTGAATGCATTCACCTGCAACTCTAAAACTTTTGCTGTGGGTGAATTTTTGCAAACACAGAAGGAAAGATATTCCCTCTCACATGTTAGGCTGTGGGACATATAGGTTCTGGTCCCTCATTGGTCTGAGAGAATTCAGACCAATATCAAGCTGCATGGGTTGTGCTGGAAAGAGGGAAGAGGATGTGCATGGAACTGGTGATTCACTGGGAAGAACTGGAGAGCTGAGCAGAAGTGAGTGCCTAGGTCTGTGGGCAGTACAGGGTAAAAAATAATGACAGTGCATGAGGTGCAAATGGAACCCTGGGCTCCAGGCTGCTCCAAGATGACAGCTTCTAGGGCACCGCCTCAGCCACTCTCCACAAGACCACAGTGAAGGACCAGGGAAGGGCTGTGCTAACAGAGCCCCTACTGGAGGGAGATTCAAGATTATGTTAACTGAAAGATTTGCTGGCAAGCAGCTTGGATTTCCTGGAGATTTCCTGAAGCTGCTGAATGTGCATTTTGCAGGTACAGCTGTGTTCATGGGCAGGGAATGGCTGAGATGTAACTGTTAAATAGAAGTGGGGTAGGGTTCGTAATTTTGTTCAAACTCCACTAGTAAAACATAGTAAGGGATGGCCTGATCTGAATGTATGCCTTCACCCATGCTCAGACTTTAATGCTGGGCTGTGCTTTCATGCCTCTATAATAATGCTAAATGCCATGGTGTGTTTGAGTCCATATTTGGTGGAGCATTATTGCAGCACTCTGCTTTACTTTATAGACATCTTTTATGTAAATCAAGCGTTAATTATCCCTGCTCTGTATTTTCTGTTGAATATCATTTTTTTAATTACAGGATTCATCCCAGGTTAAGCCTGCATGCCTGTTGTTGAACCAATTATCATAAATTCCCCTGTAACAATTAACAATATTGGTACAGAGCTGCATGTATTTTAAATGTTATAATTATGCTCAGCTCTTTTGTTAATTGGCCTATCTGACTCTTTACTTTTTATGCTGCTCATCTGCTCATTACCGCAGCCATTTAATTCAATTAGCACCTTAATTAGAAGAACAGCCATGTCCAATGTCGTAGGACTTGTCAGAGTATGCGGCTTGATTAGCAAAGACAAACACACCATGCAAATCAGGCTGTAACATTTGGGGGCGGCGGGAATGGAAGGCAGCCAGCTGTTGAAGTGGAAAAGGAGCGTGTCTTCATCCCCCAAAGCTTCGCCAGGAGGGAGAAAATAAAGAAGGCATCAGACTGAGAAAAGAATAAAATAATTTACAATTCCACGAGTTAAGGCATCACTTAACATGAATGGTGTATTACTCCTGGGGATGGTGTCACTACTAAATTATCTCCCATCCCCAGTGCTCTGGAAAAAAAAAAAAAAAAAAAAAAAAAAAAAAAGTAGAAAGTGAGGGAGATGTAAAAAAACTATACAGTAATCTCCAATCATATCATATGTCCTTTACAGAGGAGGAAGCCAAACCCCAAAGTCTCCCTCTGAGGGAGGAACAAAAAGAAACACCCCAATCCTGGGTAAATCAATGTGGCTCAATTTATCAGCACCAAGTGAGGATTGTGCTCGGGGTATTTTAAAATCACTTACTTGACCCAGACCTCGTTTAAGATAGCAGCTCCGTGGAAGAGAAACACGTAAGGCTGTAGGAACTGCGTGTTAAAAAAAAAGAAAGCTTCATTTTCCAAGAGCGATTTAAGTCTCAGTTTTGTTTTGTGCCAGTCTATTTAAATCTTTATTCCCTGCCTATTAATTCTCCTAATTAGAATTAAATGAAGCATGCTAAATTGCTAGATTAACCAATAATTAAGCAGGCAAAGCACTAACGTTTAATACACACAGGCAGCTCTTTCTCTGCTGTGATAGCACCGTGTCATGCCTGCTCATTTTATTTGAAGGGAATTAAGAGGCTTGTCTTCTGTGATCAACACCCCCTCCCCATGTTAACTTACATCAAATAAAGACTTTCTCAAAAGAGGATCCATTTCAGGGTAGTTATCAAGAAACTCTTGATCTTATTTTTTTTTTAATTCCTTATCTGTGAGTCCTCATGAAACCCATTTGAATCAGTTGGCTCAGGAAATCCAACAGCTGTACATATATTTAGCAGATAGGAGATTTTAATTAAAATGATATATAGTTGGTGTGGTGCTCTTTTTTTTTTTCTCTCTCTCTCTTCATTTCTTTATTTCTGCTCAGGTAATGAGATTCTACACTTATTTTCAGAGGACAGCAGCTCCTCTCCCTCCTCTCACCATTTCCCATCTCCTTTGCACCCAATATTCATTTTGGATATTTACACATCACTTTGTCTTTGAGGCATATCCCTTATTCTGGGATCTCTCAGAACTGCACAGTTCTCCCTGTATGTGAGAGAAGGTCTGTCTAAATTGTGAGATTCAGTCACCTTCAGTAACCTTGGTGATTTTGAAGGTTATTGCTGGGGTGATTAAGTGCTGGCAGGGCAGGATCACAGCAGCCAGGAGTACTGGTGTCTCTCAAAGGTGCATGCAGGTATATGTGCCCTGAGCATCTAACTCATTCATGTACAGAGGGCAGCAAAGGCTTGTGATAGAGATTTGATAAAGCTGCTCAGTCCCATGGTAACTGAACACATAAGGTCTTGTCTTATTCCTTTGACATAAGCTGCTAGCCAAAATTTGCAGTATTTTTGATTGTTCCCTCTCCAGAAACTGGACAAAATATCATGGAGTCGGACATTCCTCTGGGCATGTCTATACTGTATTTCACAGATAGATTCAAATTTATTTTGCCTGAGCATTTTGTCTTGAGCAATCTGCCTTGGAAAAGGAGGCTGTGTGGCTGTTTCAGTGAGACAGACCTGCTCACAACTGCTCTGCAGTTGTTTGGCTTGCATCACCGATTGAGAAAATATGCCTTTGATGAAATCACATAACAAAAAAGCCAGCCCAGAAGTCCTTGATCCCAGAGAAACCAAACAAGCGGCCACGTGTCTGCCCACAGTCCCAACTGTCTTATGGCCAGCACTTTGCCCCAAGAGCGATCTGTCAAAGTGGTTGTTTCAGCAATACTGTTGAAATGATGTAATGTCTCACTGCAGCTGAAAGCGGACAATCTCTATCTTGTTTCTTCCCATTCCACATGAACCTACCCATTCTGGTACTTGCATGAGCATGTTCTGAGTCAATTTTCTTTGCCAGACTGAAGGCAAACTAATCCAACATCAACAACAAAAACAACAAAAAACAACACTTTTTTTTTGCTGGCTTTTGTTGTACAAAATTTTCTGAGCAGCAGCTTTCCATCATTTTAGGGTATTTTCTTGTTCCTGTTCTATGACCTACATGTTCTCTATCCATCCTGAGCTCTGCCAAGCAGTTATGATTTGGAGTGTAAGCTATGCAATTGCTAGCATCTGGCTATGTTTTCTCTCTGTCTGTCTCTCATGCATTCTATTGTTTATGGCACTGAGCTGGCTATGCATATGAGAACAATGGAAAAATGGCTTAACACTGTTAAAAGACAATGCCAGTGCATGTATCTCACTCTGAGCAAATGCTTAAGGGATTGCTTTCTATCATCTAGATTTCTATAGTCTCACCACAAACCAGATTTGAACTTGGATGGGTTCAAGTTCTGAAAAAAAGAGTAAAACAAAATCTTAGAAGTATCATGTGCACTAAGAAATTGGTTTGTTAATGCAGTTGTTTGTGAAGAGAAGCCCACTGAGCACTACAACCCCACATGTTAACACAGAGAAGAATGATACAAGCCATCTGAATCCCTCATGACAAGAAAAAAGGTGAGATGATGGGACCTTGGAAGTCAAGATAATGTGGAGAATGAGCCAATTGCTGCATTTCTGCAAAGGGCCAGCTTGGGCAGGCTGGATTTTAATTTCTTGGCTGTGCCATGGTATGAGCCATGTGGCCCCTGCAGTATGTGCCGAGGACAGTGGTGTCTGCCTTCCTCTGTCTGGCTGATTAATTCACTCCTCTTCTTCCTTCAAACCAAGCTTCTTACTTACTTTGGTGAGCATCATAGTCTGTAGTACTGCTGTCGATTCTGCATGTGTCTGTGCATGTGTGTACATGCACGTGTATGCCACTTCATCTGTTCGATGCAATAATATCCTAGGGGAATGTGCAGGCTGTAAACTTCTTCATAACATCCTGTTCCTGCAACTTGAAGATATTGACTCTGAAGAGAAACAATGGCATGAATAAAATAAAAATAAAAAAGTTAATTATCCTTTGTGTTTGTAATTTAATTAAAGATGCAGTAAAGTTTTACTGTTTTTCCAGGTGATGATGTTTAGGGCTCTGAAAAGCTATTTGTGCTGGTGAGATTAAAGTGCATTTTAAAATGTTCCCCGAGCACTTTCACATTTGTTGATAGATTTTTAAATTAAACTTTAAATTGTAATCTAAATTACCTCCAACAATTCATGGTCCCTGTAATGAACTCCCACCATTCCTGCTGTCATCCTACTATGATATACTGTAAATGGTAACTGCTCAGGGTTTTACTGAATAGTGCTTTAGTATTACTGTACTATATTAGTTGTGTACAACTCTCAAATAGAAATCAAAGCACAGCAAGGGTTTGGTTTAGCATAGTAACTTTATTATTTGTAAGTCTTTAGTCTTGGAGAACATTGCTATTGCTAATCATTTGGGACCTTACAAAAAATACTTTGTAATAATTTTTTAGGCATTCTTGCCAAGGAAAAAGTATTTGAATTTACCAGCCAATGAGCTTTTGGACATTAATCCTTAATAGGTAAAATAAAACTAATTGGGGAATATGAGTTCAAATGCTCATTTGCAAAGTGACCATGGCTCATTGGCCCCTGAAGCACAGTTAGAAAATAATAATTTCAAAAATGATTGATGTAGATTCAAAGAAGAAGAGAATATCACAGCGGGATGGTGGAAATAATTCACCACAGACTGCTCAGTGATATGATGTAGGCATGGCAATACCACTTGGTTACCAAGGAACTGATCAGAACAGAGCAAAGCAGAGCAGAGCTTGCAGATCCCTGGTAGATCATGTTGCCTGAGGCTTGTGGACCCATTCCTGTGATAAAAAGAATAAGAATCCAGATGTAAGGTGGTCAGGCATTCACAGCAAGGTCCCAGTGGTCTCTGAACATTTACATAGGAGGGAAATTAGAAGATAAAATCTATTACCACAAAATAGATAAGAGCAAACCAAAAACTTCTTAAGAGAATATTAGGAAACCAAAACCTGCTTGCTGGAGAAGGATGCCCTGTTAGGTTTCAGCAGGCTTTTCCATAAGGACATATTGACAAAGTGTTTTATCTTGCTGTTGGAAAGTCTTGATGGACTTTCCTTCCGCTTAGCTGCAAAAATTATAAAGGTCTCATCTTTTGGCCTTTAATAATTCACTCTTTATTTACATATTCTGTGAGATGAAAGCTGATTTGTTTGGTTTCATTTGATTCCTTAGCTCTCCTGCTATGAAAACATGAAAAATACTCATGTTTCCTGTCCTTTGCCATGCAGCTCATCATTTAACATGTCAATGATTGTGCTGGTAATTGTAGTCATTAGGTTCATTTTTTCCTTTTTCTCATTCCAACATTCTTCTTTTCCAGATCCTTCCTCCCTCAAAACCCTCTGCTGTCATTCTCTTTGAAGGAAAACACCAGTGTCTATAGAGCTGGCATGCCATAACCATTGTCTACCAGGCTGAGTGTATATGTTTATGTGCATGAGTTTCTTTTTATTTCTTTTCCATCCATGTCTTACCATCTGTCTACCTGTATACCAGAGGTAAATTGAGCCAAAATAACCTGATAACTGATTTATGGAAATGTGTTAGGTACCTTCTATTAACACAAGGTAATACTCAGTTAAACTGAAGGAGAAGAATTACAGAATCACAGAATGGCCAGGATTGGAAGGGGCCTCAAAGATCATGAATCTCCAACCCCCTGCCACATGCAGGGCCACCAACCTCCACATTTAATACTAGACCAGACTGCCCAGGGCCCCATCCAATCTGGCCTTGAACACCTCTGGGGACGGGGCATCCACAACCTGTCTGGGCAGCTGTTCCAGCACCTCACCACTCTCTCTGTAAAGAACTTCCCCCTGACATCCAACCTAAATCTTCCCTCCCTCAACTTAAAACCATTTCCCCTTGTCCTGCTGCTGTCTACCCTTTCAAAGAGTGTGGCCTGTATCTAATGGATCAAACCTGTTTGGCCTATACAGTGGAAAAAGTAGCTGCAAATGGTGAGGGAAGTGGAGAGTAAAGACCTCAGTGTGAACTTCCAATAATTAAAAGGAAAGGGAAGTCAACTTTTCATAAGGGCAGATGAGGGCAGGAAAAGGGCAAATGGTTTTAAACTGAAGGAGGGAAGATTTAGATTTGATGACAGGAGGAAGTTTCTCACTGAGAGGGTGGTGAGGCACAGGAACAGGTTGCCCATAGAGACTGCAGATGCCCCATCCCTTGTGTTGTTCAAGGCCAGGTGGGATGGGGTCCTGGGCAACCTAATCTAGTACTTGATCTAACAGCTGGCAACACTGTCAGTGGCAGGATGGATGGTACTTGATGATCCTCGAAGTCCCTTCCAAACCAAGCCAGTCTATGAGTCCATGATTCTATGAAAACTGTATTCAGGAGTGGTTGTTTCTCTTCTTCCATATATTTGATAAATTTGAATTTATTGCTTTTTTTATTGATTTTATTGCTGAGAAAATTGTGATGTTTTATACTACTTTTAAGAAACAACGGAATAATTGAAAGATTTCAGAAAAAAATGTTTGGAAACGTGACTTATGTCTATGAAATGCATTTTTGGAAGATATTTAGGAATTTCAGTTTACTTAGTTACAGTTTACTTATCCAAAAAAAAAAAAAAAAAAAAAAAAAAGAAATTGTTTGTAGCAACAGGCATTTGTGTATAGAAGTAGTTGGCTGGAGACAAACACTGAAAGCACAGTGAACAGAAAAGAAATACAATGTTCTGGTGAGGTTAGTTACCCATGAAAACCACTTGCAAAAGACCAAAAAAACCTTACCACTTGCAAGAATTGAGTCAAGTCCTTGTCAAGACATTTCAAAGAAATCATGAATTTTATGTGGAATTTATGTCATGAAGTTTCTTTAAGTTCGACTAGATTATCTTATGGGTCAGTTTTAAACATATCTGTCTTCTGATGGCCTCTGCAATTATCAGTGTGCTTTTTAAAAAAGATATGTGGTTTTCATGTCAATTTTCTTTCCAATTCAGAAATTTAGAGGGGCATTCAGTTTGTACTCAGTTTCTACCCCAAAGGCAGGGACAAAAAGCATTCTTCTGCTTTGAAAGGAGAGGCCATGCTAAGCAGTTCTCCATACCTATAACACACAGCACACAAACTCCTTGCAAAAGATGGAGAAGAGGATGCTTCTTTCATGAAGATAGTGATACAGAAGCAACAATATGTACTGCCTGTGGTTCTACTCAGAACGAAACATAGCAAAAGATTAATATCAGTATAAATGCAAATGAATACCTGCCTTCAACTTTTTTCAAAAAAAATAAGTGCTATTATTTCTGCTCTGTGTTTTAAACCATCTACTCTTGATTATGAGCAATTGATGTGTTAATTGCCTTTCCAATCTCACAGAATTGAAAAGGAGTTTGTCTACAAATACTGGGTCAGCTGTGTGAGTAAAGCATTCATTGTTCATTGCTTGCAGAATCTCTATGCTGTGACAGTAAATATTGTTTTCTCCCAAGCTTAAAAGAGACAACTACAGTTTTTCTGTTTCATTGGAAAAGGCTACATTTTTTTTTAAAGCGAAATCGCTGAAAGAAGCAAAAAGAAATTTTTGTTCTGTGCATGGGAAATTCTTTCTCCTCCTTTCTCCAATTTGTTATGTCGAACTTTCCTGATTTTATGCAATACACAAACAGGTATTTGTCTGTTAAACCCCCATCTGCAATTTATAATATAAATATTTATTCTCTTAAAAGCCTACAGTATTATTTACAATGACTGAGCACTCTGAGCTCTCCATCTAAAGGACACTGTTTCTTTTTTCACTCATTTGAGGGTAATTGAGATTGCATGAATCTGATGAATGAATATATATTGCTGCTTTACATGCTGCTATGTACAGACGGCCATTCCTAATTTAAGGTCGGATGCAGATAACAAACTTGGTAGTGTAAAACAGGATCTAATCTCTCGCTAATAAGAATTCATATTCCATGCTGTATATCAGGCTGTTGACGTTTAAAATGCTGCAGCAGTGCTAACATTAGAATTCAGAGATATTTGTGAACGTTTCTCCAGAGACTGCTCATAGACGCACACCCTCAAAAGATAGCAAGAGCCTCAGAATGAATTTGT